>NC_062553.1:54234341-54462913 GCF_016906955.1 Phacochoerus africanus | reverse complement strand
AGAAATCCATCTTGGAGTTCCTGCTGTGCCTAGGTCACAGCTGAGCCTCAAATTCGATCCCTGGCACAGGAAGGGCAGTGCAGCAGGAAAAAAAAGAAAAGAAGAAATCCATCTTGTTGGTTGGGCAGGGGAGATGCAATTGCCGGATGACATTCCACAACTCTGCCGAACTGGCAAAACCACGACGCACTTAGTACAGGAGTCATTGAAGACATGGACGTGAAAGCATCTTCTTGCTATCGATTCATTTCCCACAATCCCAGGAAGAGCCATTGGAACAGGGCCCCCATTCTTGGCACGGTATCTTTTCTATGTGTAGGTGGACGCCATCTTTTCTCATGGTTGTTTTCCTTTTGACCAAACTTAACTTCAGCCTCCACCATGTCATCTTTTGGGCTCTCAAGCCTGCCATGAGAATATGGTCACCAAAGTCCTCGCCCAGAGGCTCCTCTGCCCACCGCCAGTGCCGCCGCCTTCCCCCCCCCCCCTCCTCCTCCTCCAACCCCCGCCAAGCACCCCACCCCCCACCCCGCTTTGTATTGTTCAGCTGTCTTGCACTGGCCTCTCACACGGTGGCGGTGTTGGCCTATGCATGTCTCCCAACCACATTCAAGTGGACTTCCAGGATCATCATTTTCTGTTTCCTAACTGCACTTTCGTCGTTCTTAGGAGATTTGCTTCCCTCCCCCCACCCCCCAACCCCCCGCGCTTGGTGTTGAATCGGAGCTGCATCTGCTGGCCTGAGCCACAGCCACAGCAACGGCAGGATCCGAGCCACATCTGAGACCTTATGCCACAGCTCGCGGAAAAAGGCCAGATCCTTAAACCCCTGAGCGAGGCCAGGGATCAAACCTGCCACCTCGTGATTCCTAGTCAGATTCGTTTCCGCCGCGCCATGACAGGAATTCCTTCCTGAGTTCTTTTGGGTCATGGTTGTTTCCAGCCACAAGAATTCCTCCCCGTGCTCATGTGACATCTGGGATGTGGCGGGGGGGCGCCAAGGTTTCGTTCCCCTACAGTCATGCCTTGAAAAAAGTCTTGTACAGCGTTTCACAGTCCACATCCAGAACCTGAATCCGCAGCCGGTTCCATCTCATGAAACCGATCTCCCAGCCCAGGAAAACCAAAGGTCGCGGTTGGAGCCCGTGATAAACCCCAGGTCTGAGTCCCGAGCACTGCCGCTCAGGGAAGATTTCGAGCTGTCGGGGCCAAGGATCCTCCTGGGCACTTGGAAATGTCTCCGATGTGTGCAGGCATGCATGAGGATGAGAAGGGGCTAAAGAGGGGCAGAGGGTGGTGATCTCTTGTCGGTGGAGGTCAAGGGTTGGCGCTGCCTTTTGTGGATCTCCGGAAAAGTCAAATATGGGAGAAAACTGGACCCGTGAGTTCGAGGAGAGGGAGAGGCCAGAGAAAACCAGAAGAATTCCATCTGCCGTCCATTGGATAGGGGGGAGGGCAAAAACCGAAACCTCAAGCATGAGATGAACAGAACCTCAGCTTCTAGCCATCCATAAACCCGTAAGATAAGATCGTTTCTGCTGAGATACCCTCTCCTTCCCCCCCCCCCCCACCCAGGGCGAAGGAGCCCTGGGTGGTGGCAGAGGGGCGGCAGCAGTCAGTGGCAGTGGCGGCGGGCATGGAACTTCCACAGGCCCTGGGGACACACCCCACCCCCAAGAAACCCCTGGAAGCTTGGAATTCTGATGTCTGTGGTGGAATGACCATAAACACTGGCTTTTGTGCCATGTCTGCTAGAAGATATGGTTTCCATGACAAATAGAGTGATTTTTAGCAAGTTTTTCTCCACTTGAGATGTATTAAAAATACATCTTCATTCAGGGGGAGGTACGTGTAGGTGACAGACCTGGCCGCTCAGCTCAGATCGGGTGATCTGGCAGGGCATAGCTCTGGCTGTGGTGCAGGCCAGCAGCTACAGCTCCGATTCGACCCCTAGCCCAGGGAACTTCCATATCCCGAGGGTGCACTCCTAAAAAACAAAAAACGAAATGAACAACACACAAAGAGGGAGCATCTCATCGATGGCAGACCAAATTCCAATGTATATGTATATGTGTATATATGTATGTACGTATGGATGTATGGTGTGTGTGTGTGTGTGTGTGGTGTGTGTGTGTGTGTGTGTGTGTGTATTATCGTGAGAGAGAGAGAGAGAGAGAGAGAGAGAGAGGCTTTTTTGGAGCCATAACTGTGGCATACGGAAGTTCCCAAACCAGGGATCGAACCGGCATACATGGATACTAGTCGGGTTTGTTACCACTGAGCCACAACAGGAACTCCCCACATTCCAACATTTGATGAGAAAATACATTTTTGATGCTTTAGGCAACCCTGCAAACACCCTTATTTAAGTGACTGGACTTAAAAAAAGGAATCCGTAACACCTAGTAACAGAACAAAGATAAAGAAACACAAGGCAGGAATTCCCGTTGTGGCTCGGTGGAAACGAACCTGACTAGCATTGACCCCTAACCTGGGAACCTACAAAATGGCACATGTGAAGCCCTAAAAGAAGACTACACACACACACAACACACACACACACACACACACACACACACACACACACGGCACAGACAGATGCGAAATGAAAAGAAAAGGAAGGAAAAAAGAAAAGGGAAGAAAGAGAAACGAACAGACAGAACAAGCCATTGTGAATGATCTCTAGGAACAGGTATTTTTCTCCAAGCATAAAAAGGAACAGACTTCCCTCCCGCCGCACACCACACACTCTCTCTCTCTCTCTCCCTCTCTCTCTCTCTCTCTCTCTCTCTCTCTCTCTCTCTCTCTCTCTCTGAAAAAATTTATGTATTTAGTGGAGTTCCCATTGTGACTCAGCAGGTAGGAATCTGACTAGCATCCATGAGAGTGCTGGTTTGATCCCTGGGCGCAGTGGGTGAAAGATCTGGCATTGCCCTGAACTGTGGTGTAGGTTGCAGACACAAGATCGGACCTGGTGTTGCTGTGTCTGTGGTGTAGGCCAGTGGCTCAAGCTCTGATTCCCTAGCCTGGAAACCTCCGTGTGCCGTGAGTGCCACCCGAAGAAAGCAAGGGGGAAAAAAAAAAAAAAAGGAAACATAAAAACCTGGATTGGGGAGATCCCATTGTGGCTCATTGGTAACAAAGCTGATGAGCACCCACGAGGATGCAGATTCAATCCTGGGGTGGGGGGGGTGGGGTGCTGGTGCTGGTGGTGCTGAGGTGTGTGCGTGTGGGGTGATAAATAGGTTACCTCTGGCTTCTGGGGGGTGAGAGTCAGCATGCTTCTCCTGCACCTGCTGCTCCTGGGCAATTATTTAGTTTTGGTTTCTTGTTCCTTTGTTTTTGTGGTCCTGCATCGTGGTGAGTACTGGTGTAAGTGGCAGGTTCCTATTTGATCCGACATTTCTTTGGCTCTGGTGTCATGACTGGTGGTGGTTGTTAAGTCTCCAGGAGTTCCACGCAACATTCTGATTGTCTTTCTTCCTTGGGCTTTGGCTGCAGCCTCCACTACCCCCCACCCCCCGCGTCATATGGAGGTTCCCGGGCTAGGGGCCGAATCAGAGCTACAACTGCTGGGGCGTATGCCACAGTCACAAGCACCATCAGATCCAAGCCGCGTCTGCAACCTACACCGCGGCGCAAGGTGATGCCACCAGATCCTAAACCCACTGTGGAAGGCCTGGGATCGAACCTGCAACCTCATGGTTCCTGGTTGGATTCCTTTCCACTATTCCATGACGGGAACCCCTTGGGCTTGGGCTTTTGACAGGTGGAGGGACACAGCTTTCTGAAACGGTGGGGCCAGGGCAAGGCATAGAAACATAAGGTGGATGTGAGCCTGCGCCTATTCTTTTCTCGTGTCCTGGGAAGATAAGGTGGCTCTTGCCAGCTGGGATTTCATTTCCCCACAAACGATCAGGCTCTTAAGGTATCAGGCAGGGAAGAGGGAGAGTCAGAGTTCCCATTGTGGCTCAGTGGTTAATGAATCTGACTAGGAACCATGAGGTTGCAGGTTCCATCCCTGGCCTTGCTCACTGGGTTAAGGATCCAGCATTGCCGTGAGCTGTGGTGCAGGTTGCAGACGTGGCTCAGATCCCGCGGTGCTGTGGCTCTGGTGCAGGCCGGCGGCTACAGCTCCGATTGGACCCCTGGCAGGGGAACTTCCATATGCCGCAGGAGCATACAAAACAAAGCCTAATAGTTAACCAATGTACTTTTAACACTATAATGTAATCTGTAGTGAGACACTGTCTATATAACAACCACTTATGCCAATAAAATTTGAGCAGTCCACTGCCCTGAAGGGAGGGACAAAGAGGTTGTCTCTGTGTGCATATGCTGATGCTGTCCATCTCCTTTGGGGAAAGTGTACACTCCTTGACCTCTTGAGCTGGCCTCTGGCACTGGCTTGCAGTTTGATCATCATATATCTTAAATGTTTATCTTGTCCCACACTTGTGTGAGCCAACCAGTGCAAGTCTTTTCCTAAATGTGATAAAAAGACTCATGCCTAATGGTCTTTTTAAATACGTCATCCCAGAGCTCTAACACTGAAAACAGGGCCCACTTCCTTCAACCAAGTAGGAGGCCCTTGATGTCACAGCTGAAGAAGACATTCCAAAGGGGGAAAATAGAGCTCCACTCTTCTCAATATATATGTCACTAGGTGAAACCACAGGCTAGCACTAAATGCAATGTAAAAGTTATTGAAACTGGGGAAATTCAGGTGAATATCCTTGGGTTGATAAGAACAAGCCCTTTCTCTCTTTGGGTGCTGGCTGGTAGTGTGTTGACTAGGGAAAGTGCCAGCTTGTTTGTGGTGTCCACAATTGTAAGGATTGGAAGGAGGGTCTCTCTTTTGACCTCAGAGCGCCCTGTGGTGAGGTCTTCAAGTGGAGTGTCTTGAAGGGGAGGAGAGGGGATTCTGTTCCTGAAAATCAAGGGCCTAGAGTAGGAAACGTAGTCTCCCAAATAGAGACTGATTTGGTTGACAGAAATATTGCACTTTGGCCCATTGTTCACAAGACCTTTATCAAGGGTACTCAGATGGGTGTATTAATGCCAATTCAGTGAGACATGGAGAGTCACAGACTTCATTTCCTAAGTCCTACAAGCATGAGTCCAGATGCCCATGTCCCCAGCAAATCCAGAAGACCTGATCATCCAGGTGTGGTCTGCTGCAGGAAAGCTAATTCTTGCTAGAGCCCTCATGTGATCTCTGAGTCAAATTTGGGACCAAGTAGACCATGGTAAATGTGAGCTGGTCAGGCAGTCACCGTGAAGTGATGACAATTGGAAGGGTTGGTGTAGGATGGCTCCAGTTGGAATGTCTATTCCTACAGAGGAGATCTTTCTGAACTACCACTTGAATTTTGGATGGGGCATTGGTAGACGGTGTGAAAATATTTGGTAAAGAGTTGACTGCTCTCCTGGCTGAGATGTTTCATCCAGGATAACCCCAATTATTCTTGGGGCAGAAGGATTTGAGAGAGAGTCAAGGAGGGAGAATGAGAGAGAGAGAGAGAGAGAGAGAGAGAGACAGAGACAGAGACAGAGAGACAGAGAGAGATTTTGATTCAAGGTACAGTCCAGGACAAGATCTCAGTGCTGAGAAGGTCTCTGTGTTTCAGGTGGATATCCGAATTCAGTGATGAAATGCACGTTGTCCCAGATTCGTTTCTCCTTATTGGCATGGTTGTTGAAATATGACCCTTACATTCACTGCTCTCCACTGGAAGATAGGGTTTACAGCTCCTGTTTGTCACCCATTTCCTCTAAAATGTCATGATGTGGGGATCAGGGTAAAGGACAGTATATATTTTCCCTGAAGCAAAAAGCCCCTTCCCATGTAAAGTTCTTCTCATGTAGTGTTCTTACTCCATCTTTCCTTTTTTCCCCCATTATCCAGGCTATTTGGGAAGTGGGTCTTTTTCACTCAAATATTTTCTTTCTGACTGAGAGTTTATACTGTGTATTACTTAGATGAGGTTTTGGAAAAACTATATTGACACTGAACTGCCTGACATGTTCAGGGAAAGAGCCATAATTAGGTAGAGAGCAGGTGGGCCCAGAGTGGGCAGAGTTGCCTTCCCTCTGAAATTTCCAGGAAAACTGGTTGCCACAGAAATGGCATCATGTGCATTGAGCCTTGTGGCCACACTGCCACTCTGTGGGATGAGAGGGATCATTTGGGTGGCATGTAGGAAGCAATCAAACTCAGACCTCGAGGGTTTGATGTTGGGCACACTGAGCTTTAGTCTTGGAGTTATGTTGAAACTGATGTAAAGGATGATGAATCAGGTGGGTGGTACATTTTGATGAGCAATATTATCTCCATTTTAGGCTTATTCACACAATCTGATCAGTCCACCAATCTAGACACCAATTATACAGCCCTGCTGTTCAATCATGGTATGTCTTAAAGGGACCTGTGAGCTGACCAACTCAAGTCTTTTCCTAGAGGTGAAAAAGACTCATGCTTAAAACTCATAGCCACCATTCTCATCAGTCTCCTGAGCTCAACATCGATTATACAGACTTGATGTTTGATCATGGTATATCCTAAAGGGACCAGTGAGCCAACCACCTCAAGTTTTTCCTACATGTGAAAAAAGACTCCTTCCTAATGGCTTTTGAAACACGTCACTCCAGATCACACACATGGAGTTCATGCCCCTCTGCCTTCAACCAATCACAAGGCCCTCGATTTCACCCCTGAAGAAGACATTCCAAAGGGGAAAATTACAGCTCCACTCCTCTGAATGTACATCTCGATAGCTGAAACCACAGGCTAGAATTCCACATACAAAGAATGCTAAAAGAGAATGAACCTGGGATATTTCTGGTTGGATATCCAAGGGTTGATGTGCACAAGGTCTCAGTCTCTTTGTGTTCTGGTTGGTAGTGTGTCAACTAGGGCCAGTTCCAGGTGGTTAGCGGTGTCCATACTTGCATGGAGGGGAAAGAGGTTCTCTCTGGGGATCATTGTGAGCCCTGGTGTGAGGTCTTCAAGTTGAGGGTAGTGGGGGTTCCCCCTTTTATGAGAGGGCTTTCTGTCCCTGCAAATTGTGGGCCTAGGTAAAGATGAGGTGTGTCACAATTATAGACTTGTTCTGAGTGATAGAAGACTTGCACTATGGCCAATTATCAGCCAGGCCTTGGTCATGGTTGCTCAGACCACTTTTCAGGTACAAATTAAGTGAGACATGAAGCATCACAGACTTCATTTCCTAAATCCCCCAAGCAATAGTCCAGATGTCTACCTCCCCAGCGAATCAACAATGCCTGATCATCCGGGTGTGATCTGCTGCAGGAAACCTGATATTGGTAGAGCCCACTTATGAATATTTTTGAAAATATTTTGATATCTGTGTCACATTTGGGATTCACGTAAACCACAGTTCACATGAGGTGGTCAGCTGTTCACCGTGAAGTGATGACAATTGGAAGATTGGGGGGAGGGTGGCCCAAGTTGGAATGTCTATACACCTACAGAGGAGCTCTTCTGGACAACCAATTGTATTTTGGATGGAGGAGTGGAATACAGAGGGAAAATATTGGGTATAGACTTGGACTGCTTTCCTGGTAGAGATATTTTCTCAAGGATCATCCCAGGAAGGCTTGGGTCAGCAGGATTTGTAGGGAGAAATAGGGAAGGAGAGAGAGAGAGAAAGAGAGTGACAGTGTGTGAGAGAGATAGAGAAAGAGAGAGAAAGGAGTTTTTGATTCAAGCCTGAGTCTAGGGCAAGAACTCAGTGCCAATCAGATGGATATTCGACTCCATGAAAGAAACAGCACTCTTGTCTTAGATACTTCACTCCATATTGTCGTGAATCTTGAAATGTGGCCATAAAATTCACTGCTCTCTTCTGGAAGATAGTGGATAGAGCCTATGTTTCCTGCGGTTTTTTTGTAAAATGGCATGATGTGGGGATCTGGTAAAAGACAGGAGTCATTTTCCCTGAACCATAACCACATTCCCATGTTAAATGCTTCCCATGTTGTGTTCCTCATCACTCGATCCTTGTTTTCAGTATCCAGTCTATTTGGGAAGTAGGTATTTTTGGCTGACATATTTTATTTTCCATCTGAGGGTAATACTATGTTGTACTTGGTTGCAGTTTTTGAAAAGAAGATTTATCCTGAAGTGTCACACAGGTCCAGGGAAACAGCCACAATTATATAGAGAGCAGATGAGTCCAGATAGGGCAGAGTAACCTTTCTTCTGGATGTTACAGCCAACTAGTTTTCATGGCAATGGGATGAACCCCATCGAGCCTTGTGTCACAACTGCCCCTCTGTGAGATGAGTTGTGCATGTTGGCAGAAGTGGAAAGCTCTCAATCTCACACCTCAAGGTTTAGACCATGTGCACCTTGAGCTGTTGTTCTAGAGGTTTGTTGATACTGATCTAAATGTTGTTCCATCAGATGGATGGTTTATTTTGATAAAAATTATTACCTCCATCTTTATCCTCATTTTGACCATTCTCATCATTCTACAGAGATATATATAGGTTTTACAGTCTTGCTGCTTCATCATGGTATATCTTAAAGGGACCTGTGAGCCAACCACCTCAAGCTTTATCCTAAATGTGAAAAAAGACTAGTGTCTAATGGCCCTTTTACACTCGTAATCCCAGAGCACAGATATGGAAAACGTGCCCCACTGCCTTCAACTAAGCACAAACCCTATGATGTCACCCCTGAAGAAGACATTCCAAAGGGGGAAATTACAGCTCCAGTCTTCTGAATGTACATGTCAATAGCTGAAACAACAAGCTTGCTGTTCAAAGCATAGGAATATTTACTGAGAACGAAACAGGTATAATTCATGTTGGATTTCCATGGGTTGATGTACACAATCCCACCCTATCTTTGGGTGCTGCCTGGTCGTGTGCTGAGCAGGGGAAGTGCAAATTGTTTAGTGGTGTCCACATTTGTAAGGAAGGGAAGGAGTGTCTCTATGGTGAACCTCCAAGAGCCCTGGGCTGAGGTTTTCAATTTGAATGTCTCGAGGGTTCTCTCTTGGATTAGAGGTTTCTCTGTCCCTGCTAATAGCTGGTCTAGAGAAAGATGTGGACAGTACCATATATAGACTGTTTTTGGGTGAAGGAAAACTTGCACTCGATCCAATTGTCAGCCAGGCCTTGTTCAACGTTGCTGAGACTGGTGTTCCAATGCAAATTCAGTGAGACATTAAGCCTCACAGACTTCATTTCCCAAATCCGCCAAGCACTATTCCAGATGTACACCTCCCCAGCAAATCCACAAGACCTAATTGTCTCATTGTGTTCTGCTGCAGGAAAGCTGATTATGGCTAGAGCCCTCATGTAAATGTGGTCGAAAATATTTTGATCTCTGAGTTTAATTTGGGAGCCAAGTAGACTTCAGTTCACATGTTGTGGTCAGCTGTTCACCGTGAGGGGCTGACAATGGAAAGAGTGTGGGGAGGAAGGCCCAAAGTGGAATGTCTCTATTCCTACAGAGGAATTCTTTCTGAACCACTGAAAGGATTTTGGATTGGATATAGTCTTTGTTAAGAGATTTTTTTCCAGGATAACCCCAGGAAATCTTGGGGCAGCATGATGAGAGAGAGAGAGGGAGAGAGAGAGAGAGAAAGGTGATTTTGAATCAAGCAAGATTCCAGGGCAAGATCACAGTGTTGAGCATGTGTCAGTGTTCAGGTGGATATCTGAGTTCAGGGAGAATACATCACACTTGTCCAAGATTCTCCAATCCTTATTGGCATGACTTTTGAAATGCGGTCCTAAATTTCACTGCTCTTCCCTGGAAGATAGGCATTAGACACCACCTTGGAACCCAGTCCCTCTAAAATGGCATGATGTTGGGATCAGGGTAAATGACAGCAGAACTTTTCCCTGAGCCAAATGCCCCTTCACATGTAAAGGGCTTCTCATGTTGTGTTCTTCCTTACTTGTTCCTTGTTATCAGAGTCCAGTCTATTTGGAAAGGGGGTCTTTTTCACTCACATTTATACTTTTCCAAATGAGAGTAATACTGAGTGGTTCTGGGATGCAGTTTTTGAAATAAAAGTTTGTCCCTGAACGGCCACCCGTGTCCAGGGAAACAGCCACAATGATACAGAAAGCAAGTGAGCCCAGAGTGGGCAGAGTGGCCTTCCCTCTAAAAGTTCCAGGCCAACTGCTTGTCACAGCAATGGCATAACACTCATGGAGCATTGGGGACCAATGGCCACTCTGTGAGATGAGAGGTGTGTGTGGGGTAGCATGTGGGAAGCTCTCACTCTCACGCCTCGAGGGTTGGACGATGGTCACCCTGAGATGTTGTTCTGGAGGTATGGTGATAGTGAGGTAAAAGATGATCCATCAGATGGGTGGTACATTTTGACGAAAAATATGACCTCCATCTTTAACCTCATGGACACCACTCACATCAGTCCAGTGAGCTAGACACCTATTACACAGTCTTTCTGTTTGGTCCTGGTATATTTTAATAAACCAGTGAGCTGACAACCTCAAGTCTTTTCCTACATGTGAAAAAAGACTCCTGCTAAATGGCCATTTAAAAACACCATCCCAGAACACAAACATGGTACACATGTTTCTTTGACATAAACCAAGCACGAGGCCCTAGATGTCACCCCTGAAGAAAATATTCCAAAGGGGAAAATTACAGCTACACTCTTCTGATTGTACAAGTCAATAGATGAAATCATGTGCTAGGAGTCCAAATGCAAAGGTATGTTAACAGAGAATGAAACCAGGATATTTGTGTTTGAAATTCCACTGGTTAATGAACACAAGGCCTCTCTCTGTTTTGGTGCTGGTTTGTAGTGTGGTGACCAGGGTCAGGGCCTGAAAGTCAGTGGTGTCCCCATTAGTAAGAAAGTGAAGCTGGTTCTCTCTTGTGAACTGCCATGTGCCCTGGCATGAGGTCTTCATGTAGAGGGCCTTGGGGAATCAGTCTTGGAGGAGAGAGGACTCTGTCCCTCCCAATCGAGGGTCTAGGGAAGAATGAGGAGTTCCCAAATAAAGACTGGAGTTGAATCACAGACGTCTTGCACTCTGGCCAATTGTCAGCCAGGCCTTTGTCAAGGTTGCTCAGTCTGGTGTTAGAATGTCAATTCCATTAGACATGAAGCATCACGGACTTCATTTCCTAATTCCCCCAAGCACTAATCAAGATTTCCATCTCCTCAGCAAATCAAAAAACCTGCTCATCCAGGGGTGGTCTGCTCTAGGAAAGCTGATTCTTGCTAGTGCCCTCATGCGAATGTGGTTCAAAATATTTTGATCTCTGAGTCCAATTTGGGAACCAAGTAAACCACAGATCACATGAGGTGGTGAGTGGGTCACCATGAAAATCTGACAATTGGAATAGTGTGTGGTAGATGGCCCGAGTTGGAATGTCACTATTCATACAAAGGGTCTCTTTCTGGACACTGATTTTATTTTGGATTGTGGATGGGAAGATGGTGGGAAAATGTTGGGTAAAGACTTCGACTGCTATCCTGGCTGAGACATTTTCTCCAGGATCCCCCTCAGGAAATATTGGGGAAGCAGGATTCAAGAGAGAGATAGAGAGAGAGAGAGAGAGAGTGAGAGAGAGAGTGAAGGATAGAGGTAGAGGAGAGAGGGAAAGAAAGGAGTTTTGATTCAAGCTGGAGTCCAGGGAAGATCTCAGCTCAGAGCAGGTGTCAGTGGTTCATGGTGATGTCCTATTTCATGGAACAACAATAAAAAAAAACCACTTGTGCCAGATTCTTCACTCCATCTTGGTGTGACTTTTAAAATGTGGCCATATAATTCACTGCTGACCACTGGAATAGTGTTTAGAGCCCCTGTTTGGCACCCATTTCCTCTAAAATGGCATGTTGTAGGGATCAGGCTAAAGGACAGTAGACATTTCTCTGAACCAAAACACTAAGATTCTCATATTGTGTTCTTCCTCACTCTTTCCTTATTTCATGATACTGGAATATATTGTTTAGAGCCCCTGTTTGGCACCCTTTTCCACTAAAATGGCGTGATGTGGGGATCAGGGTAAAGGACAGTAGACCATTTGCCTGAGCCGAAAGCCACTTCCCATACAAAGTGTTTCTCATGATGTGTTCCTCCTCACTCGTTCCTAGATTTCAGGATCTAGCCTATATGTGAAGTGGGGCTTTGTCACTGACATACACCTTTTCAAACTGAAAAAATTACTGTGTTGTTATGGGATGCAGATTTTATATAAAATGTTGACCCTGAACTGCCACACATATGCAGGAAAACATCCATCATTCTGTAGAGAGTAGGTGAGCCTGGAGTGGGCAGAATTGCTTTCCCTCTGAATGTTCCAGTCCAACTGGTTGTGACAGCAATGGGAAGGTGCATATTGAGCCTTGTGTCACAACTGCCACTCTGTGAGATGATAGGTACATGTTGAGGAGCAGGTGGGAATATCTCACCTTCATGCCTAGAGGATTGGACGATGGGCAAACTGAGCTGCTGGTCTCGAGGTATGTCGATATTATCTAAAGGCTGTTCGAACAGATGGGTGGCATATTTGGATGAAAAATGTGATCTCCATTTTTGGCCTCATGGCCACCACTCTCATCAATCTACCAAGCTAGACATCGATTATATAATCTTGCAGGTTGATCATGGTAGATCTTAAAGGGAGCAGTGAGCAGGCTACCTCAAATCTTTTCCAAAACATGAAAAAAACTATTGTCTTATGTCGGTAATTAGCACATCATCCCAGAGTACAAATACGGAAAACATGCCCTTCTGCCTTCACCAAGCATGAAGCAGGTGATAGCACCCCTGATAAAGACAATAAAAAGGGGGAATTTATTGCTCCACTCTTCTGAATGTACCTGTCAATAGCTGAAACCACATGCTAGCAGTCTACAGGCAAAGGAATTTTAAATAGAGATTGGAACTTGGATATTTCATGTTGGATATCCATGGGTCGATGAGCACAAGCTGACTTTTACTTTGGGTGCTGGCTGGTATTTTGGTGAAGAGGATCAGTGCCAACTTGTCAGTGGTGTCCACATTTGTAAGAAAGGGAAGGAGGGTCTCTCTGTGGACATCTGTGAGCCCTGGTGTGAAGTCGTTATGTTGAGTATCTGGAGTATCTTCAAAGAGAGGGAATTCTGTCCCTTCAAGTGGTGGGTCTAGAGAAGCATGAGTTTTTTTTTCCCATAATACAATGGGTTTGGGTGACAGAAGACTTGATCTCTGGCCCATTGTCAGCCAGGCCTTGGTCAGACTGTCTCAGACCATTGTTCTGATACCAATTCAGTGATACATGAAGAGTCCAAGACATCAATTCATAAATCCTCCATGGACTAGACCAATTGTCCACCTCCCCAGTGAATCCAAAGGAACTAATCTTCCTTGTGTGGTATGCTTCAGGAAAGCTCATTCTTGATAGAGCCCTCATATGAATGTGTTTGAAAATTTTTTAGATATCTGTGTCCAAATTTTAGCCACATAGAAAGCAGTTCACATTAGGTTCTCAGGGGGTCCCAGTGAAGGACTGATAATTGGATTACTGGGGGGAGGATGGCCCATGTTGGACCGTCTGCATTCTTATAGTGGTGCTCTTTCTGGAATACCAACTCTATTGTGGATGGGGGAGCAATAAGACAGAGTGTAAATATTGGGCAAAACTTGGACGGCTCTCCTGGCTGAGATAATTTTTTGAGGATAACCAGAGGAAATCTTTTGGCAGTACTATTTGAGAGAAAGATAGAGAAAGGAGAGATAGAGTGAGAGGTGTTGAGATAAAGAGATTTTGATTCAAGCAAGTGTTCAGGGAAAGATCTCAGTGCCAAGGAGTTGTCAGCCGTTCAGGTTGATAACATACGTCAGGGTAGAGACAGAACATTTGTCCGAACAATTTTACCCATTATTGGAGAGACTCCTGAAATGTGGCCCTAAAATTCCCTGCTCTCCTCTGGAAGGTAGGGGTTTGAGCTGATGTTTGGCACCCTTTCCACTAAAATGGCATGATGTTGGGATAAGGGTAAAGGAGAGGAGACCTTTTCCCTGAGCCGAAAAGCCACTTCCCATATACAGTGATTCTCATGTTGTGTTCCTCCTTACTCTTTACTAGGTTTCAGTATCCAGGCTATATATGAAGTGGGTCTTTGTCAATCACATACATTCTTTTCAACCTGAGAGTAATACTGTGTGGTTCTGTGATTCAGATTTAAATAAAATATAGACTCTGAACTACCACACATGTCCAGGGAAACCCTCCCAATTCTATAGAGAGCAGGTGGGACCAGAATGGGCAGAATTGCCTTCCAACTGATAGTTTCAGCCCAAGTGTTAGCCAGGGCAATGGGATGATGCCCATTGAGCCTTGTGTCATAAATGCCACTCTGTGAGATAAGAGGTACATGTTGGGCAGCAGGTGGGAATATCTCACCCTCACACCTCGAGGGTTGAAAGAGGGGGAACCTGTGCTATTGGTCTCGAGGTTTGTTGATACTGATCTAAAGTCTGTTCCAAGAGATGGGTGGCAAATTTTGATGAAAAATATTATCACAATTTTTATACTCATGGCCAACACTCTCATCAGTCTACTGAGCTAGAAATCAATTACGCAGGCTTGCAGGTTGATCAAGGTATATCTTAAAGGGAGCAGTGAGCAGGTCACTCGAATCTTTTCCTAAATGTGAAAAAATAAATAATAGTGTCTTTTGGCTGTAATTTAACCATCATCCCAGAGTACTAACATGGAAATCATGCCCCTCCTACCTTCACCAAGCACAAGGCTCTTGATAAACAAAGACATTCAAATGGGGGAATTTGCTGTTTCACTCTCCTGAATGTACATGTCAATAGCTGAAACCACATGTTAGCAGTCCACAGGCAAAGGAATTTTAAACAGAGATTGAAACTGGGATATTTCCGGTTGGATATCCATGGGTTGATGAGAACAAGCCCACTTTCACTTTGGGTTCTGGCTGGTAATGTAGTGACCAGGGCCAGTGCGAACCTGTCAATGGTGTCCAAATTTGTAAGAAAGGGAAGGAGGATCTCTCTGCTGAAATACTGGGAGTCCTGGCATGAAGTCTTCATTTTGATGGCCTTGAGGATTCCCTCTTGGAAGAGAGGGGACTCTGTCCCTGCAAGTCTCGGGTCTAGAGAAAGATGAGTTCTTTCCCATAATAGACTGGGTTTGGGTAACAGAAGACTTGCACTACAGCTCATTGTCAGGCAGGCCTTTGTCAAGGTTGCTCATACCAGTCTCCTGATGCAAATGCAGTGAGACATGAAGTGTCACAGACATCAATTCCTACACTCCTCATGCACTAGACCACTTGTCCACCTCCCCAGTGAATCCTCAAGACCTGAACTTCCTTGTGTTTTCTGCTGCAAGAAAGCTGATTCTTGATAGATCACTTATGTGAGTGTGGTTGAAAAGTTTTTGATTACTGAGTGCAAACTTGAGCCAATTAGAACGAGGTCCACAAGAGTTTTTCAGGGTGTCACATTGAACAGCATGTAATTGGATTACAGGGGGGAGGATGGCCCAAGTTGGAATGTCTCTATTCTGACAGAGGGGCTCTTTATGGAAAACCAACTGTATTTTGGAATGGGGATAATAAGACAGAGGAAAAATACTGGGTAAAGTCTTGGACGGCTCTCATGGCTGAGAAATTTTTTCAAAGATCAACAGGTGAAATCTAGTGGCAGTACTATTTGAGAGAAAGCAAGAGAAGCATGGGGGGTGGAGGAGAAAAAGAAAATTTTGATTCAAGCAGCAGTCCAGAGCCAGTTCTCAGCACTAAGGAGGTGTCAGTGGTTAAGTTGGATATCTGACTATGGGGATGAAACAGCACTTTTGTCCAAAATATTTCACCCATTTTTGGTGAGACTATTGAAATGTGGCCCTAAAATTCACTGCTCTCCACTGGAGGATATGAGATAGACCCCTGTTTGTCACCCTTTTCAACTAAAATGGCATGATGTGGGGATCATTGTTAAGGAGAATAGACCTTCTCCCTGAGCCTAAAAGCCACTTTCCGTATACAGTGACTCCCATGTTGTGTTCCTCCTCACTCTTTACTAGGTTTCAGGATCCAGTCTCTAAGTGAAGTGGGTCTTTGACACTCACATACATCCTTTCACAATTTAGAGTACTAATGTGTGGTTCTGGGATGCAGATTTATATAAAATATTGACCCTGAACTGCCACATATATCCAGGGTTACATCCACAATTCTGTAGAGAGCAAGTGGGCCCAGAGTGGGTGGAATTGACTTCCTTCTGAAATTTACAGACCACCTGGGTGACACGGAAATGGAATTATGCCCATGGAACCTTGTGTCACAGTATACACTCTGTGAGATGAGAGGTTCGTGTTGGGCAGCAGGTGGGAAAATCTCAACCTCACACATCGAGAATTGGATGATGGGCACACTGAGCTGTTGGTCTTGAGTATGTTGATACTGATCTCAAGGCTGTTCCATCAGATGGGTGTTAAACTTGGATAGAAAATATTGTCCCCACCGTTAGGCTCATGGCCCCAATCTCATTAGTCTACCGAGCTAGAAATTGAATATACAGGCTTGCAGGTTGATTAGGGTAGATCTTAAAGGGAGCAGTGACCAGGCTACCTCAATCTTTTCCTAAATGTGAAAAAAACTAGTGTTTTATGGTCATAATTAACAGGTCATCCCAGAGTACAAACAATGAAAACCTGCCCCTCTGCCTTCACCAAGCATGAGGCTCTAGATATCACCACTGATAAAATATTCAAAAGGGCTGGAGTTCCTGTCATGGTGCAGTGGTTAACAAATCCATCTAGGAACCATGAGGTTGCAGGTTCAATACCTGGCATTGCTCAGTGGGTTAAAGATCTGGCATTGCTGTGAGCTCTGGTGTAGGTTGCAGATGCAGCTTTGATCCTGCATTGCTGTGGCCCTGGCATAGGCCAGCAGCTACAGCTCTGTTTGGACCCCTAGCTTGGGAACCTCCATATGCCATGGGACCAGCCCAAGAAATGGCAAAAAGACAAAAAAAAATTCAAAAGTGGGTATTTACTGCTCCACACTTCTGAAGGTACATATCAATAGCTGAAACCACATGGCAGCAGTCCAAAGGCAAAGAAATTTTAAATAGAGAATGGAACTGGCATATTTCAGTTTGGATTTGCTCAGGTTGAGGAGAACAAGCCCACTTTCATTTAGGTGCTGCCTAGTAGTGTTGTGACCAGATCCATGGCCAACTTGTCAGTGGCAACCACATTAGTAGAAAAGGGAAGGAGGGTATCTCTGGTGAAATTCTGTGAGCCCTGGAATGAAGTCTACATTTTGAGGGTCTTAAGGGTTCCCTCCTGGAAGAGAGGGGACTTTGTCCCTGCAAGTCATGGGTCTAGAGAATAATGAGTTGTTTCCCGTAATAGACTAGGTTTGGGTGACAGAAGAGTTGTATTCTGGTGCAATGTCATCCAGGCTTTGCTCAAGATTGCTCAGACTTCTATTCTGATGAAAATTCAATGAGACATGAAGAGTCCCAGACATCAATTCCTAAATCCCACACGCACTAGACCACTTGTCCACCTCCCCAGTGTCCACAGGGCCAGTGCCAGATGTTCAGTGGTGTCCACATTTGTAAGAAAGGCAAGGAGGGTTTCTCTGGTGACCCTCCATGTGCCATGTCATGAGGTCTTCTTATTGAGGGTCTTGTGGGTTCCCTCTTGGAGGAGAGGTTACTCTGTCCCTGCAAATCAAGTGTCAGGAGAATGATGAGAAATGTCCCAAATATAGATTGGGTTTGGGTGAGAGAGACTTGAACTCTGGCCCATTGTCAGCCATGCTTTGTCAAGGTTGCTAAGACCATTTGTCGGAAGCAACTTCTGGGAGACATGAAGAGTCACAGACTTCATTTCCCAAATCGCCCAAGCACTAGTCTAGATTTCAACCACCTGAGTGAATCCATAAGACCTGATCATCCAAGTGTGGTCTGATGCAGGAAAGCTGATTCTTTCTACAACCCTCATGTGAATGTCGTTGAATAGATTTTGTTCTCTGAGTCAAATTTTGGAGCCAATTAGACCACAGTACTCATGAGGTGGTCAGCGGGTCACCATGAGTAGCTGACCATGGGAAGATTGGGGTGAGGATGGCCCAATTTGTAATGTGTATATTCCTACAGATGAACTCCTTATGGAGCAAAAATTGTATTTTGAATTGAGAATTGGATGACAAAGGGAAAATGTAGGTTAAATACTTGGACTGCTCTCGTGGATTGTATATATTCTCCTGGATCACCCCAGGAAATCTTGGGTCAATAGGATTTGTGAGAGTGAGAGAGAAGGAGAGAGGGAGAGAGAGGGAGAAACAGACAGACAGACAGACACAAAGAAAGTAGTTATTGATTCAAGTTGGAGTCCAGGGAAAGATTAGTGTGGAGCAGGTGTCAGTTGTTCAGGTGAATATTGAATTTCAGGGGAGAAACAAAACACTTGTCACAGAAACTTCACTCCTTATTGGTGCGACTCTTGAAATGTGGCCCTAAAATTCAATGCCCTCTGCTCAAAGATAGGGTCAAGAGCCCCATTGTGCACCAATTTCCAAGAAAATGGCATGATGTGGGGATCAGGGTGAAGGACACTGGATGTGTTCCCTGAGCCAAAAGCCACAAATATATAAAGGGATTCTCATGTTGAGTTCTTCCTCACCCTTTACTAGTTGTCAGCATCCAGTCTATTTGGGAAATTGGTCTTTTTCGCTGACATATTTTCTTTTCAAAAATGAGAGAAATACTGTGTGAATCTGGGATGCGGTATTTGAAATAAAATGTTGATCCTGAACTACCACACATGTCCAGGGAAACAGCCACATTTATATAGAGAGCAGATGTATCCAGAGTGGGCCAAGATGCCTTCCATCTGAACGTTCCCAGAGAACAGGATTCTGTGGCAAGTTCATGAAAGGGTTTGGGGCCCAAATGCCACTCTGTGAGATGAGAGGTGGGTGTACATTGGCAGGTGGAAAGGTCTCACCCTCAAACCTCGAGGGTTGGAGGATGGGAACCCTGATCTGATTGTCTCTAGGAATGTTGATACTGATGTTCAGGCTGTTCCATCAGATGGGTGGTACATTTTAACGAAAAATTTTACCTCCATCTTTATCGTCATAGTCACCACTGTCATCTATACAGAGCTATACATCTATTATACAGGCTTGCTGATTGATCATGGTATATCTTAAAGGGACCAGTGATCTAAACACCTCAAGTCTTTTCCTAAATGTGAAAAAGATTCGTGTCTAATGGATGTTTTAAACACATCATCCCAGACCCCAAACACGTAAACCATGCCTCTCTGCCTTCAACCCATAACGAGACCCTCAATATCACTGATGAAGAAGATTTTCATAAGGCAGATATTAGAGCTCCACTCTTCCTCATGTACATGTCCATAGCTGAAATAACATGCTAGCCATACAAAGCAAAGAATGTTAACAAAAAATGAAACTTTGATATGTCAGATGAGATTTCCACTGGTTGATGAGCAAACGCCCACTTTCTCTTTGGGTGCGGGCAGGGTGTTTTTTGACCAGGGCCAGTGCCAGCTTGTTAGTGTTGTCCACAAATATACATAAGGGAAAAAGGGTCTATCTGGTGAAACCACACTGGCCCTGGGCTGAGGTCTTCATTTAGTGTGTCCTGAGGGTTCCCTTTTGGAAAAGAGGGGACTCTGCCCCTGCAAATCGAGGGTCTAGAGAAGGATGAGGATTGTCCCAAATAGAGACTGATTTTGGGTCTGGAGGACTTGCTCTCTGACCAATTGTCCGGCAGGCCTTAGTCAAGGTGGTTCATACTGGTGTTCAGATGCAAATTCAGTGAGACATGGAGAGTTATAGACATCAATACCTAAACCCCTCTGCACTAGACCATTTTACACCACACCAGCAAATACACAAGACTTAGTCTTCTTTGTATGGGCTACTGTAGGAAAGCTGATTCTTGATAGAGCCCTCATGTGAATGTAGTTGAAAAGGTTTTGATCTCTGAGTCCAAATTTGAGCCAAAGATATCTCAGGCTACCAGATTTTGTCAGGGTTCACGTTGAAGGGCTGATCATTGGATTACTGTGGGGAGGATGGCCTGAGTTGGAATGTCTCTATTCGTACAGAGGGTATCTTTCTGTAACACCTACTGTATTTTGGATGGCATCATAAAATGGAGGGGAATTATTGGGTAAAGACTTGGAGGGCTCTCCTGGCTGAGATAATTTTTCCAGGCTCAACAGAGGAAAACTTTTGGCAGTATTCTTTGAGGCAAAGCGAGAGAAGGAGAGAGAGCAAGAGAGACAGAGAGGAGGAGATAAAGGAGATTTAGATTCAAGCCACAGCACAGGGCAAGATCTCAGGTCTGAGGATGTGTTAGTTGTTCAGGTGGACATCCAACTTAAGGGTAGAAACAGCATTCTTTTCCAAATTATTTCAGTCATCATTGGTGAGACTATTGATATATGGCCCTAAAATTCTCTGATCCCTGGAATATAGGGGTTAGAGCCCCTGTTTGGCACCCTTTTCCACTAAATGGCATGATGCTGAGATCAGGGTAAAGGACAGTAGAACATTTCCCTGAGCTGAATAGCCATATCCCAAATAAAGTGATTCATATGATGTGTTCCTCCTCAGTCTTTTCTTGACTTCAGGTACAAGTCTATGTGTGAAGTGTGTATTGGCGCTCATATACATTCTTTACAAAATTTGGGTAATAATGTGTGATTCTGGGATGCAGATTTTAAATAAAATTTTGACCCTGTAAAGTCACACTTGTCCAGGGAAACAGCAACAATTTATAGAGAGCAGGAGGGCCCAGAGAGGGCTGAATTTCCTTTGTTCTAAAATTTCCAGGCCAACTAGATGCCACAGCAATGGGATGACACACATTGAGCCTGGTGTCACAACTGCCACTCTGTGAGATGAGAGGTCCATGTTGGGTAGCAGGTGGGAAGATATTACACTCATACCTTGAGGGTTGGACGATGGGCAACCTGAGCTATTGGTCTCCAGTATGTTGATACTGATCTAAATGCTGTTCCATCAGATAGGTTATACATTTGGATGAAAAATATCATCTCCATCTTTAGTCTCATGGCCCCCGCTCTCAGTGTCTACTGAGGTAGAAATCAATTTTATAGGTTTGCAGGTTGAACATGGTAGATCTTCACTTGATCTTAGCCAATAGGCCGAGAAGCAATTGAACATGGTAGATCTTAAATGGAGCAGTGAGGATGACACTTCAAATCTTTTCCTAAATGTGAAAAAACTAGTGTATTTTTGTTGTAATTAACAGCTCATTCCATGATACAAACATGGAAATCCTGCTCCTCTGCCTTCACCAAGCATGAGGCTCTCTATATCACCCCTGATGTAGACATTCATAAGTGGGAATTTAGTGCTCCACTCTTCTGAATGTACATATAAAGAGCTGAAACCACATTCTGGCAACCCAAAGGCAATGGAATTGTAAACAGAGAATGGAAACAAGATATTTCATGTTGGATAACCACGGGTTGATGAGCACAAGCTCCTTTTGCTTTGGGTGTTTGCTGTTAGTGTGGTGACAGGAGCCAGTTCCAAATTGTCAGTGGGGCCCACATTTGTCAGAAATGGAAGAAGGGTCTCTCTGGTGAACTTCTGCAAACCCTGCCTTGAAGTCTTCATGTTGATGGTCTTCAGGGTTCCCTCTTGGAGGAGAGGGGACTCTGTCCCTGTAAGTCTTGTGTTTAGAGAAAGATGAGTTTTTTCCCTTAATAGGCTGGGTTTGGGTGACAGAAGAGTTGCATTCCAGCCCATTGTCACCCAGGCCTTGGTCAAGATTGCTCAAACCCGTGTTCTGATGCAATTCAGTGAGAAATGAAGAGTCAAAAACATTAATTCCTAAATCCCCCTGGCCCTAGAACACTTGCCCACCTCTCCCAATGAATCCAGAAGCCCTAAACTTCCTTGTGTGGTCTGCTGCAGGAAAGCTGATTCTTGATAGAGCCCTCATGTGAATGTGGTTGTAAATGTTTTGATCTCGGAGTCCAAATTTGAGCCATTAGAATGCAGTCCACAAAATGTTGTCAGGGGCTCGGTGTGAAGGGGTGATAATTGGATTACTGCAGGGAGGTTGGCCCCAGTGGGAATGTCTCTATTCAGAAAGAGTGGCTCTTTTGGTACCACCAACTGTACTTTGGATGGGGGAAATAAGATGGAAGGAAAAATCTGGTAAAGAGGCAATGTGTCTCCTGGCTGAGATAAAAATCTTGTGCTAGTACTATGTGAGAGAAAGTGAGAGAAACATAGAGAGAGAAGGGGGTGGAAATAAAGATTTTGATTCAATCAAAAGTTCAGGGTAAGTTCTCAGCCCTGAGGCTGTGTCACTGGTTCAAGTGGATATCCGCCTTCAGGGAAGAAACAGAAATTTTGTCCAACCAATTTCAGTCAATTTTGGTGAGATTACTGAAATGTGGCCCTAAAATTCACTGCTCTCCAATGGAAAAAAGGAGTTAGAGCCCCTGTTTTGCATCCATTTCCACTAAAATGGCATGAGGTGGGGATCAGTTTAAGGAAGGTAGACCTTTTCCCTGAGCTGAAAAGCCATTGCCCATATAAATTGATTCTCATATTGTGTTCCTTCTCACCCTTTACTAGGTTTCATGATACAGTATATATGTGAAGTGGGTCTTTGTCACTCACATACATTCTTTTCAACATGAGAGTACTAATGTGTGGTTCTGGGATGCAGATTTTTAATAAACTGATGACCCTGAACTTCCACACATGTCCAGGGAAAGAGCTACAATGTTACAGAGAGCAGGTGGGCCCAGAGTGGGCAGAACCACCTTCCCTCTGAAAGTTCTAGGCCAACTGGATGCCACAGCAGTGGGATGATGCCCATCTATCCTTGTGTCACAACTGCCACTCTGTGAGATGAGAGGTGCATTTTGGGCAACATGGGGGAAGATCTCAACTTCATAGTCGAGGATTGGACGATGGGAAACCTGAGCTGTTGGTATTGAGCTATGTTGATACTGATATAAAGTCTGTTCCATAAGACAGGTGGTACATTTTAATGAAAAATATTATCTCTATCTTTAGGCTCATGGCCACCATTCTCATCAGTCTACCAACGTAGAAATTAATTATACATACTTGCAGGTTGATCATGGTAAATCTTAAAGGGAGCAGCTTGCAGGCCACCTGGTATCTTTTCCTAAAAGTGAAAAAACAAAAAAAAAATCGAGTTTTCTATTACATTATCCCAGAATACGAACAAGGCATACACGCCCCTCTGCCTTCACCAAGCACGAGGCTCTCGATATCACCTCTGATAAAGAAATTCAAAACGGGGAATTTACTGCTCCCCTCTTCTGAATGTACATGTCAATAGCTAAAACCATATGCTAGCAGTCCAAAGGTAAAGGAATTATAAACAGTGTATAGAACAAGGATATTTCAGGTTGGATAACCATGGGTTGATGAGCACAAATCCCCTTCTCTTGGTGTGCTGGCTTGTAGGGTGGTGACCAGGGCCAGTGCCAACTTGTCAGTGCTGACATCAATTGTTAGATAGGGAAGGAGGCTCTCTATGGTGAACTTCTGTGAGCCTTGGCATAAAATCATCATGTTGAGTGTCTTGAGTGTTCCCCCTTGGAGGACAAGGGACTCTGTCCCTGCAAGTCTTGGGTCTATGGAAGGATGAGTTTTTTTCCCATAATAGACTGGGCTTGGGTGACATAAGTCTTGAACTGCAGCCCATTGTCTGCAAAGCCTTGGTCGAAATTGCTCAGACTGGTGTTCTGACAAATTCACTGAGACATGAAGAGTCACAGACATCAATTCCTAAATCGCCCATGGGCTAGACCACTTGTACACCTCCCCAGTGAATCCACAAGACCTAATCTTCTTTGTATGGTGTGCTGCAGGAAACCTTATTCTTGACAGACCCCTCATGTGAATGTGGTAGTAAAGGTTTTGACGACTGAGTCCAAAATTTGAGCCGATTAGAATGCAGTACATATGGTCATCAGGGGTAACAGTGAAGGACTGACCATTGGATTACTGGGGGGAGTACGGACCGAGTTGGAATGTCTCCATTCCTACATGGCAGCTCTTTCTGGAATCATATGACGGAGTAAAATATTGGGTTAAAACTTGGACGGATCTCTTGGCTGATATAATATTTCAAGGATTAACAGAGGAAATTTTGTGGCAGTACTCTTCGAGAAAACGTGATATAAGAACAGAGAGAGAGTGGAGGGTGAGATAAAGGAGATGTTGATTCAAGCAATAGTCCACAGCAAGTCTCAGTGCCAAGAAGGTGTCAGTGTTTCAGGTGGATATCTCATTTCGGGAAAGAAACAGCAATCTTATCCAATGTATTTCAATCATTATGGGTGAGACTATTGAAATCTGGCCCTAAAATTCATGGCTATCCATTGGGATATAGGGTTTATAGCCCCTTTTTGACACTATTTTCCACTAATATGTCATGACGTGGGCATTAAGGTAAAGGACAGTAGACATTTTCCCTTAGCCGAAAAGCCACTTCCCATATAAAGTGATTCTCATGTTGTGTTCCTCCTCACTTTTACTAGGTTTCAGAATCCAATCTATATGTGAAGTGGGTCTTTGTCCCTCATGTATATCCTTTTCAACATGAGAGTTCTAATGTGTGGTTCTGGGATTCAGAATTTATATGAAATGTTGACCCTTAACTGCCACACTTGTCCAGGGAAACAGCCACAATTCTATAGAGAGCAGATGTGCCCAGAGTGGGTGGAATTGAATTCCCTCTGAAATATCCAGACCAACTGGATGCCACAGCATTGGGATGATGCCCATTGATCATTGCATCACAACTTCCACTCTGTGAGATGAGAGGTGCATGTTGGGAAGCAGGTGGGAAGATCTCACCCTCACACCTTGAGGGTTTGACAATGGGCACCCTGAGCTGTGGGTCTTGATGCATGTTGATACTGATCTAAAGTCTGTTCCATCAGATGGGTGGTACATTTGGATGAAAAGTATGGTCTCCATTCGAAGGCTCATGACCCAAACTCTCATCAGTATACTGAGTGAGAAATCTATTATAAGGTCTTGCAGGTTGATCATGGTAGATCTTAAAGGGGGTAGTGAGCAGGCCACCTCAATTTTTTCCTAAATGTGAAAAAACAACTAGTGTCATGTCCATAATTAGCAGGTCATTCCAGAATACAAACACAAAAAAACCCTTGCTCCTATGCCTTCACCAAGCACGAGGCTCTCAATATCACCCCTGATACAGACATTCAAAACGGGGATATTACTGCTCCCCTCTTCTGAATATTCATGTCAATAGCAGAAACAACATGATAGCAGTCCAAAGGCAAAGTGATGTTAAAGAGGGAATGGAACTGGGATATTTCAGGTTGGATATCCACGGGTTGATGAGCACAAGCCAACTTTGGTTTTGGATGTTAGCTTTTAGTGTGATGAGAAGGGCCAGGGCCAACTTGTCAGTAGTGTTCACATTTGCAAGAAAGGGGAGGAGGATCTCTTTGGTGAAATTCTGTGAGGCTTGGTGTGAAGTCTTCATGTTGATGGCCTTGAGGGTTCCCTCTTAGAAGAGAGGGCACTCTGTCCCAGCAAGTCGTGGGTCTAGGGAAGGATGAGTTTTTTCCCATATTAAACTTGGTCTGGGTGACACAAGACTTGCACACTGGCCCATTAAAAGCCAGGCCTTTTTCAAGATGGCTCAGCCTGGTGTTCTGACACAAATGGAGTGAGACATGAACAGTCACAGACATCAATTCTTAAATTCCCCATGCACGAGACCGCTTGTCCACTTAACCAGCGAATCCAAAATACCTAATCTTCCCTGTATGGTCTGCTGCAGGAAAGCTGATTCATGATAGAGCACTCATGTGAATGTGTTTGTAACGGTTTTGATCTCTGAGTCCAAATTTGAGCCAATTAGAATGCAGTGTACAAGAGGTTGTCAGGGGGTCAGTGTGAAGTGCTGCTAATTGGACTACTTGGGGGAGGATGGCCCGAGTTGGAATGTCTCTATTCCTAGAGAGGGGCTCTTTCTGGAACACCAAATGTACTTTGGAAGAGGAATGATAAGACAGAGGGAAAATATTGGGTAAAGACTTGGACGTCTCTCCTGTATGAGATAATGTTTCCAGGATCAATAGAGGAAATATTGTGGCAATACTATTTGAGAGAAAGTGATAGAAGCACACACACACAGAGAGACAGAGAGTTGGGGCGGGGAAGGAGATTTTGATTCCAGCAAGAGCCCAGGGCCAGATTTCTGTGGTGAGGATTTGTCAGTGTTTCAGGTAGATATCCAACTTCATAGAAGAAACAGCCCACTTTTCCAAAATATAACACACGTTATTGGTGAAGCTATTGAAATGTGGCCCTAAAATTCGCTGCTCTCCACTGGAAGATAGGGGATACAGACCATGTTTGGCACTCATTTCCAATAAAATGGTGTTTTTGTGTATTGGTGTAAAGGACAGTAGACTTTTTCCCTGAAATGAAATGCCACTACCCATATACATTGTGTTCCTCCTCACTCTTTACCAGTTTTCAGGATCCAGTCTATATATGAAGTGGGTCTTTGTCACTCACATACATTCTTTTCAACCTGAGAGTACTAATGTGTGGTTCTGGGATGCAGACTTTTAATAAACTGATGACCCTGAACTGCCACACAAGTCCGGGGAAAAGGCCACAATTCTATAGAGAGCAGGAGGGTCTATAGTGGGCATAATTTCCTTCCTCAGAACATTCCAGGCCAACAGGTTTCCATGGCAATGGGATGACACCCATTTAGGCTTGTGTCACAACTGCCACTCTGTAAGATTAGAGGTGTGTGTTGGGCAGCAGGAGGGAAGAACTCTACCATCACACCTCAAGGGTTGGACAATGGGCAACCTGAGCTCTTGGTCTAGAGGTAATGTTGATACTGATCAAAAGGCTGTTCCATCAGATGGGTGGTACATTTGGATGAAAAATATGTTCTCCATCTTTAGGCTCATGGCCACATCTCTCATCAGTCCATTGACATAGAAATTGATTATACAAGCTTGCATGTTGATCAAGGTAGATCTTAAAGGGAGAAGTGAGAAGGCCACCTCAAATTTTTTCCTAAATGTGAAAAAATAAATATAATCTAGTATTTTTTCACCATAATCATTACATCATTCCAGAGTACAAACACAGAAAATCTGCCCCTCTGCCTTCACCAAGCACGAGGCTCTCGATATCACCCCTGATAAGGAAATTCAAAAGGGGGAATTGACTGCTCCACTCTTCTGAATGTACATGTCAATAGCTGAAACCACATGTTGTCAGTCAAAAGCAAAGAGATTGTAAACAGATAATGGAACCAGGATATTTTAGTGTGGATATCAAAGGGTTGATTAGCACAAGCCCCTTTTTGCTTTGGCTGCTGGCAGGTGATGTGGTCAACAGGGCCAGTGATAATTTCTCAGTGGTGACAACAATTGTTAGAAAGTGAAGGAGGATCTCTCTGCTGAACTTCCGAAAGTCTTGAAGTGAAGTCTTCATGTTGAGTGTCTTGAGTGTTCCCTCTTGGAGGAGAGGGGACTCTGTCACTGCAAATCCTTGGTCTAGAGAAAGATGAGTTTCTTCCCATAATTGACTGGCCTTGGGTGACAGAAGACTTGCCCTCCATCCTATTGTCAGCCAGGCCTTGGTCAAGATTGCTCAGACTGGTGTTCTGATGCCAATTCAGTGAGACATGAAGAGTCCCAGACATCAATTCCTAAATCGCCCATACACTAGACCACCTGTCCACCATCCCAAGGAATACACAAGATCAAATTTTCCTTGTGTGTTCTGCTGCAGGGAAGCTGATTCTTGATAGAGCCCTCACGTGAATGTGGTGAAAAGTTTTTGATCTCTGAGTCCAAATTTGAGCCAATTAGAACAAAATACACAAGATGTTGTCAGGGGGTTACAGTGAAGGGGTGATAATTGGATTATTGGGGGGAGGAAAGCCCTAGTTGGAATGTCTCTATTCCTATAGACAGGCTCTTTATGACACACTGACTGTACTGTGGATGGGGGATCATAAGACAGAGGAAAATAATGGCTAAATACTTTGACGGATCTCCTGACTGAGATAATTTTTCCAGGATTAATGGGAAATCTTGTGGCAGTACTATTCAAGAAAGCGTGATATAAGAACAGAGAGAGAGTCAGGATGAGATAAAAGAGATTTTGATTTAAGCAACAGTCCAGGGAAAAATCTCAGCTCCAAGGAGGTTTCAGTGTTTCAGGTGGATATCCGACATCAGGGAAGAAACAGCACTATTGTCCAACACATTTCACTCATTATTGGTGAGACTATTGATATGGTTCTAAAATTCACTGCTCTCCACTGGACGATAGAGGTTAGATCCACTGTTTGGCACCCTTTTCAACTAAAATGCCATAATGTGGGGATCAGGGTAAAGGAGAGTAGACCTTTTCCCTGAGCCAAAAAAACCACATCTCATAAAAAGTGATTCTCATCTTGTGTTCCTCTTCACTCTTTCTAGGTTTCAGCATCCAGTCTCTATGTCAAGTGTGTCTTTTTCCCTCACATACATTCTTATTATTCCGAGAGTACTAATGTGTGGTTCTGGGATGCAGATTTTCTATAAAATGTTGACCCTGAACTGACACATATATCCTGGGAAAAAACCACAATTCTATAGACAGAAGGTGGGCCCAGAGTGAGTTGAATTGACTTCCCTCTGAAATATCCAGACCAACTGGATGCCACAGCATTAGGATAAAGCCCATTGAGCCTTGTGTCACACCTGCCGCTCTGGGAGATGAGAGGTGCATGTTGGGCAGCAGGTGGGAAGATCTCACCCTCACACCTAGAGCATTGGGCAATGGGCAACCTGAGCTCTTAGTCTTGAGGTATGTTCATACTGATCTATAGGCTATTCCATCAGATGGGTGGTTTATTTTGATGAAAAATATGATCTCCAACTTTAGACTCATGGCTACAACTCTCATAAGTCTACAGAGATAGAAATCTATTTTACAGACTTGAAGGTTGATCATGGTAGATCTTAAAGGGAGCAGTGAGAAAGCCACCCCAAATCTATTCCTAAAGGTGAAAAAATAACTATTGTATTATGCCCAATATAAACACATCATTCCAGGATGCAAACACGGAAAACCTGCCTTTCTGCCTTCACCAAGCATGAGGCTCTCCATATTACCCCTGATAATGACATTCAAAAGGGAGAATTTCCTGCTTCACTCTTCTGAATGTACAGGTCAATAGCTGAAACCACATGATAGCAGTCCACATGCTAATGAATTTTAAACACTGAATGTAACCGGGATATTTCATCTTTGATATCCACAGATTAATGAGATATAGTCCCCTTTCTCTTTGGGCGCTGGCTGGTAGTGTGGTGACCATGGCCAGTGCCAACTTGTTAGTGTTGTCCACATTTGTAAGAAAGGGAAGGAGGATGTCTCCAGTGAGCTTCTGCGAGCCTTGACATGAGTCTTCATGTTATGTGTCTTGAGGGACCCTCTTAGAAGAGAGGGGACTCTGTCCCTGCAAGTCGTTGTTCTAGAGAAGGATGAGTTGTCCTCCATAATAGACTGGGTTTGGTTGACAGAATACTTGCACTCTGGCCCATTGTCAGCCAGGCCTTGGTGAAGATTGCTCAGACATGTGTTCTGATGCAAATTCAGTGATACATGAAAAGACCCAGACATCAATTGTAAAATCCCCCATGCACTTGTTCACCTCCCAATTGAGTGCAAAATACTTAATCTTCCTTGTGTTCTGCTGCAGGAAATCTGATTCTTCACAGAAACCACATGACAGTGTGGCTGTAAAGCATTTTATTTCTAAGTCCAAAATTGTGCAAATAAGAATTCAGTCTTCAAAGGTTGTCAGGGTCTCACAGTGAAGGTCTGCTATTTGGATTACTGGGGAGAGGACGGCCAGAAGTAGAAAGTCTCTATTTTGACAGGGGGGCCCTTCCTGGAACACAGACTGTGATTAGAAAGTGGGATCAAAAGATGGAGGGAAAATACTTAGTAAAGACTTGCACTGATTTCTTGGCTGAGATAATTATTCCAGGATCAACAGAGGAAAACTTGTAAAACTACTATGTGAGAAAAAGTGATGGAAGCACAGAGAGTGAGTGAGAGAGAGAGAGAGAGAGAGAGAGAGAGAGAAAGAGAGAGAGGGAGAGAGAGAGAGACAGAAAGGAGGGGGGATAAAGGGGAATTTCATTCAAGCAAAAGTCTAGGGCAAGATCTCAGCACTGAAGTGGTGTCAGTGGTTCAGTTGGATATCCGACTATGGGGAAGAAACAGCACTATTTTCCAACCTATTTCACTCGTTATTGGTGAGACTATAGAAATGTGACCCTAAAATCCACTGATATCCACTGGAAGATAGGGGTTTGAGGCCCTGTTTGGCACACTTTTCCACTAAAAAGTCATGATATGGGGAGCAGGGTAAAGGACAGTAGCCCTTTTCCATGAGCCAAAAACCAATCCCCAAATACAGTGATTCTCATGTTGTTTTTCCTCACATTTTACTAGGTTTCAGGATCCAGTCTACATATCAAGTGGGTCTTTATTAGCCACATACATTTTTTTTTTCAAACTGAGAGTAATAATGAGTGGTTCTGGGATGCAGATTGTATATAAAATATTGACCATAAACTGCCACAAATGACCAGGTAAACAACCACAATTCTATAGAGAGCAGGTGGGCCCAGATTTGGCAGAATTTCATGCCTCTGAAAGTTACAGGCCCACGGGTTGCCATGGCAATGGGATGACGCCCCTTGAGCCTTGTGTCACACTGCCACTCTGTGAGATGAGAGGTGCATGTTGAGCAGCAAGTGGGACGATCTCAATCATAAAACTCGAGGGTTGGATGATGGGCACCGTGAGTAGTTGATCTTGAGGTATGTTGATTCTGATGTAAAGGCTTTTCCATAAAGTTGGTGGTATATTTGGATGAAAAATGTGATCTCCAATTTTAGACTCATGGCCAACACTCTCTTCAGTAAACTGAGATAGAAAATGCTTATAAAGTCTTGCACATGGATCATGGTATATATTAAAGGGAGCAGTGAGCAGGCAAACACAAACCATTTTTAGATGTGAAAATATATATACATAATGTAATAAGGCCAAAAGGAACATAACATACCAGAGTACAAACTAGGAAAATCTGCCCATCTGCATTCATCAAGTAGAAGGCTCTGTAGATCACCCATGATAAAGACATTCAAATGGGAAAGTTACAGCTCCACTCTTCTGAATGTACATGTCAATAGCTGAAAAAATATGCTATCAGTCCAAAGGCAAAGGAATTCTAAAGAGAGAATGGAAAAGGGATATTCAAGATGGATATCCACATGTGGATGAGCACAAGCCCCCTTTGGTTTTGGTTGCTGCCTGGTAGTGGGCTGTCAAGGGCCAGTGCCAACTTGTATGTGGGGTCCTCATTTGTAAGAAAGGGAAGAAGGGTCTCTCTGGTGAACTTTGGTGAGCCATGGCCTTCAGTGGTCCTGTTGAGGGTCTTGAGGGTTCCTCTTGGAGGAGAGGTGACTCTGTCCCTACAAGGCATGGGTCAAGAGAAGGATAAGCTTTTTCCCATATGGACTAGGTTTGGGTGACAGAAGAATTGCACTCTGGCACATAGTCAGCCAGGCCTTGCTCAAGATTCCTTAGGCCGTTTGCCTGATGCAAATTCAATGAGACATGAAGAGTCCCAGACATTAATGCATAAATCCCCCAGGCACTATATCACTTGTTCACCTCCCCAGCGAATCCTTAATACCTACTCTTCATTGAGTCGTTTGCTGCTGGAAAGCTGATTCTTGATAGAGCCCTCAGGTGAATGTGGTTGAAAAGGTTTTGATATCTTAATCTAAATTTGAGCCAAAAAAATGCAGTACACACGATGTTGTCACGGTGTCCCAGGGAATGGCTGATAATTGGATTACTGGGGGGAGGATGACCTGAGTTGAAATGTCTCTATTCCAACAGAGGGGCTCTTTCTGAAACACATACTGTATTTTGAATGGGGGATCATAAGACGGAGGGAAACAATTGGGTAATATTTGGCCAGCTCTCCTGGCAGAGATAATATTTCTAGGATCAAGAGAGGAGATATAGTGGCAGGACTACTCAATTCCAAGTGAGAGAAGGAGAGAGAGTGAGTGAGAGAGAGAGAGAGAGAGAGTCATTTAAAGGAGATTTTGTTTCAAGCAACCATGCAGGGAAAGATCTCAGTGCCAAGGAGGTGTCAGTGGTGCAGGTGGATATCCGAATTCAGAGTAGAAACAACACTCTTGTACAACATATTTCACTCATTATTGGCAAGACTATTGAAATGTGGCTCAAAAATTCACTGCTCCCCATTGGAAGATAGGGATTCGAGGCCCTGTGTTACACCCTTTTCCACTAAAATGGCATGATGCTGGGATCAGGGTAAATGGCAGTAGACATTTTCCCTGAGCCAAAAAACTTCTTCCCATATAAAGTCATTGCCAGGTTGTTATCCTCCTCACACTTTCCTTGGTTTCAAGATCCAGTCTATATGTGAATTGGACATTTTGGGCTCACATACATACTTTTCAAACTGAGAGTAATACTGGGTGGTTCTGGGATGAAGATTTTAAATGAAATGTTGACTGTGAACTGGTGCACAGGTCCAGGGAAACAACCACAGTCCTATAGCAAGCAGGTGGGCCCAGAGTGGGTGGAATAGCCTTCCTTCTGAAATTTCCAGGCCAACTGGTTGCCACAGCAGTGGGATGACGCCCATTAAGCCTTGCATCACAACTGCCGCTCTGGGAGATAAGAGGTGCGTGTTGGGCAATAGGTGGGAAGATATCCCCCTCAAACCTCGAGGGTTGGATGGTGGGCAACCTGAGTGGTTTGTCTCGAGGTATGTTAATTCTGATTTCAAGGTCTTTCCATCAGATGTGTGGTACATTTGGATGAAAAAATAGGATCTCCACCTTTAGACTCAGGGCCCCCACTCTCATGAATCTACAGAGATAGAAATTGCTTTAGAGCCTTGAAGGTTGATCATGGTATATCTTAAAGAGAGAAGTAAGCAGGCCACCTCAAATCTGTTCCTAAATGTGAAAAAACAAAAACATGTGTCTTCTGGCCATAATTTACACTTCATCCCAAAGTATAAATGAGGAATACTTGCCTCTATGCCTTCACCAAACACAAGGCTCTTGACATCCCCCTCGATACAGACTTTCAAAAGGCAAATTTACTTCTCCCCTCTTCTGAATGTGCATGTCAGTAGCATAACCACATGCTAGCAGTCCAAATGCAAAGAATTTTAAACAGAGAATGGAACCGGGATATTTCTGGTTCGATATCCTTGGGTTTATGCAGATATTCCCCTTTTGCTTTTTGTGATTTCTGGAAGTTTGGTGACCAAGGCCATTGCCAACTTGTCAGTGGTGTCCATACTGGTAAGAAAGGGAAAGTGGGTCCCTCTGGTAAAATTCTGTGTTCCCTGGTGTGAAGTCTTCATGTTCAGTTTCTTGAGGGTCCCTCTTGTTTGAGATGAGATTTTGTCCCTGCAAGTCCTGGGACTGGAGTAGCATGAGTTGTTTCCCACAATAGACTGTTTTGGGGGAGATAAATCATGCAATCTTGCCCATTTTCATCCAGGCCTTGGTCAAGTTTGTTCATACTGGTGTCCTGATGCAAATTCATTGAGATATGAAGAGTTCTAGTCATCAATTCTTAAATCCCCTATCCTCTATACAAATTGTCCACCTCCCCAGCGAATCCATTATACCTAATCCATTATATTCCTTGTATGTTCTTGTGCAGGAAACCAGATCCTTTATGGAACCCACATGTGAATGTGGTTGAAAAGGTTTTGATTTCTGTGTCCAATTTTGAGCCAATTAGAAATAGTGGAAAAGAGGTTTTAAGGTTGTCCCAATGAAGGGCTCATAATTGGATTACTTTGGGATGAGGGACCAATTTGGAATGTCTCAATTCTGACAGAGTGGTTCTTTCTGGGACACTGATTGTCCTTTTATGGTGGATCATAAGATGAAAGGAAAATATAGGGTATAAACTTGGAAGGCTCACTTGGCTGATACAATTTTTTGAGGATCAACAGGGGAAAACTTGTGGAAGTACTTTTAAAGGGAAAGTGATAGAAGTATAGAGAGTGAGGGGGGTAGATAAATGTGATTTTGATTCAAGCAACAGTCCAGGGTATGATCTAAATGTAGAGGAGTTGTCAGTGGTTCAGATGGATATTTAACTTCAGAGAAGAAAAAGCACACTTTTGAAATTATTTCACTCATTATTGGCAAGACTATTGAGATGTGGCCACAAAATTCACTTCTCTCCACTGAAAATTAGGGGTTAGAGCCCCTGTTTGGCACCCTTTTCCACTTAAATGGCATGATGTGGGGATCAGGGTAAAGGGAAGTCGACCTTTTCCCTGAGCCAAAAAGCCACTTCCCACATAAAGTGATTCTCAGGTTGTGTTCCTCCTCATTCTTTACTATGTTTCAGGATCATCTAAATATGAAGTGGGTCTTTGTCACTCACATACATTCTTTTCAACCTGAGAGTAATACTCTGTCATTTTTGGATTCAGATTTTAAATAAAAAATTGACCCTGAACTACCACACATATCCAGGGAAACAGCCACATTTCTATAGAGAGCAGGTGGGCCCTGAGTGGGTGGAATTGCCTTCCCTCTGAATGTTCCAGGCCAATTGGTTGCCATGGCAGGGGGAAATGCCCATTGAGCCTTGTGTCACAACTCCCACTCTGTGAGATTAAAGGTGCCTGTTGGGCAGCAGGTGGGACGTTCTCACCAGCACATCTCGAGGCTTGAATGATGGGCAATTTGAGATGTTGGTGGTGAGGTATGTTGATACTCTTCTAAAGGCTGTTCCATCTGATGGGTTGTACAATCAGTTGTAAAATATTATATCCATCTTTAATCTCATGTCCTCAACTCCCATCAGTCTACTGAACTAGAAATTGATAATACAAGTTTGCAAATTGATCATGGTATATCTTAAAGGGAGCAGTGAGCAGGGCACAGCAAATCTTTTCCTAAATGTGAATAAAAATAATCCAGTGTCTAATGGCCACAATTAACTGGTCATCCCAAAGTACTAACAAGGAAAATATGCCCCTCTGCCTTCATCAAGCACGATGCTCTCAATACCACCCCTGATAAAGATATTCAAAGGGGATATTTACTGCTCCAGTCTTCTGAATGTACATGTCAATAGCTTAAACCACATGCTAGAAGTCCAAAAGTAAAGGAATTTTAAACAGAGAATGGAACTGGCATATTTCAAGTTGGATATCCACGTGTTGATGAGCAAAAGCCCTATTTCGTTTTGGGTTCTGGCTTGTAGTGTGCTGACAAGGTCCAGTGCCAGATTATCAGTGCTGTCCACCTTTGTAAGAAAGGGATGGAGGGTCTCTCTTTTGAAGTTTTGTGAGTCCTGGCATGAAGACTTCATCTTGAGTGTCTTGAGGGTTCCCTCTTGGAGGAGAGGGGACTCTGTCACTGCAAGTCTTGGGTATAGATAATGATGAGTTTTATGCATGATGGACTGGGTTTGTGTGACAGAAGACTTGCACTCCAGCCCATTGTCAACCAGGTCTTTGTCATGTTGCTCAGAACGATTTTCTGATGCCAATCAGTGAGACCTGAAGAGTCACAGACATCAATTCCTAAATGCCCCATGCACTATACCACTTGTCCACCGCCCCAGCAAATCCACAAACCTAATCTTCCTTGTGAGGTCAGCTGCAGGAAAGCTGATTCTTGATAGAGACCTCATGTGAATGTTGTTGAAAAGTATTTGATATCTGAGTCCAAATTTGAACCTCTTGGTATGCAGTCCAAAAGAGGTTGTCATGGTGTCCCAGTGAAGGGCTGATAATTGGATTACTGGGGGGAGGATGGGCAGAGTTGGAATGTCTATATTACTTCAGAGGGTCTCTCTCTGGAACACCGACTCTATTTTGGATAGGGGGTAATAATACAGAGGGAAAATATTTTGTAAATCTTGGAAGGCTCCCCTGGCTGAGGTAAATTTTCCTGGATCAACATAAGAAATCTTGTGGCAGTACAATTTGAGACAAAGTGAGAGAGAGAGAGTGAAGGTGGAGATAAAGCATATTATGATTCAAGCAACATTTCTTTGTAAGATCTCTGTGCTAAGGAGGTGTGAGTGGTTCAGGTGGATGTCCTATTTTGGGGTAGAAACAGCAGTCTTGTCCAACATATTTCACACATTATTGGCGAGAGTAATGAAATTTAGCCCTAAAAATCACTGCTCTCCCCTGGAAGATAGGTCTTTTAGGACATGTTTTGCACCATTTTCCATTAAAATGGCATGATGTGGGGTCAGGGTAGAGGACAGTAGACATAGACTGTAATGTTGTGTTCCTCCTCACCATTTGCTAGGGTTCAGGATCCAATATATATGTGAATTGGGTCTTTTTCCTTCACATAAATTCTTGTGAGTAATAGTGCGTGGTTCTGGGATTCATATTTTAAATAAAAAATAGACCCATAACTGACAAACATGTCCAGGGAAACAGCCACAATTCTATAGAGAACAGGTGGGCATAGAGTGGGTGGAATTGTCTTCCATCTGAAAGTCCCATGCCAACTGGTTGCCAAAGCAGTGGGAAAATGCCCATTGAGCCTTGTGTCATGACTGTCACTCTGTGAGAAGAGAGGAGCGTGTTGGGCAGCAGGTGTGGAAATCTCACCCTCACACCTCGAGGGTTAGGCAATGGGCTACTTGAAATGTTGGTCTGAAGGTATGTTGATTCTGATCTCAAGGCTGTTCCATCAAGTGCGTGGTAAAATTCGATGAAAAATATTGTCTCCATCTTTAGACTCATGGCCACCACTCTCATCAGACTACCTAGCTAGAAATCGATTCTACATGCTTGCAGGTTGATCACGGTAGATCTTAAAGGGATCAGTGACCAGGTCATCTCAAATCATTTCATAAATGTGAAAAAAAATAAACTTCTGTCTTATGGTCTTAATAAACACGTTTGTATCCTAGAGTACAAACACGGAAAACATGCCCCTGTGCCTTCACCAAGCACAAGGCTGTGGCTATCACCCCTGATAAAGACATTCAAATGGGAAATTTACTGCTCCACTCTTCTGAATGTACATGTCAATAGCTGAAACCACATGCTAGCAGTCCAAATGCAAAGAATTTTAAGAATAGAATGGAAGTGGGATATTTCAGATTGGATATCCATGGGTTGATAAGCACAAGCCAAATTTTGCTTTCAGTACTGGATTGTAATATATTGACCAGGGCCAGTGCCAACTAGTCAGTGGTGTCCACATTTGTAAGGAAGGGAAGGAGGGTCTCTCTGGTGAACTTCGGTGAGCCCGAGTGTGAAGTCTTCATGGTGAGGGTCTTCAGATTTCTCTCTTGGTGGAGAGGGGAATCTATCACTGCAAGACATGGCTATAGAGAAAGATGAGACTTTTCCCATAGTAGACTGGGTTTGGTAACAGAAGACTTGTACTCTGGCTCATTGTCAGCCAGGCCTTGATCAAGGTTGCTCAGACCATAGTTCTCCTGCAAATTCAGTGAGACATGAAGAGTCCCAGACATCAATTTCTAAATCCCCCATGAACTAGATCACTTCTCCACCTACCCAGAGAATCAACAAGACCTAATCTTCGTTGTGTGGTCTGCTGCAGGAAAGCTGATTCTTGATAGAGGCCTCATGTGAATGTGGTTGAAAAGTTTTTGATTTATGAGTCCAAATTTAGCCAATTCCAATGCAGTTCACAAGAGGTTGTCAGGGGGTCTCTCTGAAGTTCTGATAATTGTATTAAAGGGGTGAGAATGCCCAGAGTTGTAATGTCTCTATTCTGAGAGAGGGGCTCTTTCTGGAACATCGATTGTACTTTGGATTTGGGATCATAAGATGGAGGGAAAATATTGGGCAAAGACTTGGATGGCTTGCCTGGCTGGAGTAATTTTTCCAGGATCAATAGAGGAAATATTGTGGCAGTAGTATACGAGACAAAGCAAAAGAAGGAGAGACAGAAAGAGACAGTGAGAGAGAGAGAGAGAGAAGAGAGACTTTGATTTAAGCAACATTCCAGGGCAAGTTCTCAATGCCAAGGTTGTGTCAGTCGTTCAGGTGGATATCCGACTTCAGGGAAGAAACAGCACCCTTGTCCAAAATAATTCACTCATTATTGGTGAGACTATTGAAATGTGGCCCTAAAATTCACTGCTCTCCACTTGAAGATAAGGGTTAGAGGCCCTGTTTGGCACCATTTTCCACTAAAATGGCATGATGCTGAGATCAGGGTAAATGGCAGTTGACCTTTTCCCTGAGCCAAAAGCCACTTCCCATATAAAGTAATGCTCCTGTTGTGTTCCTCCTCACTCTTTACTTGTTTTCAGGAACCAGTCCATATGTGTATTGGGTCTTTGTCACTCACATACATTCTTTTCAAACTGAGTAATAATATGTTGCTTTGGGATGCAGGTTTTAAATAAAATGTTGACCCTGAACTTCCACACATATCCAGGTAAACATCCACAATTCTATAGAGAGCAGGTGGGCCCAGAGTGGGTGGCATTGCCTTTGCTCTGAAAGTTCCAGGCCAACTGGATGCCATGGCAATTGTATGATGCCCACTGAGCCTTGTGTCACAACTGCCACTCTGTGAGGTGAGAGTTGTGTGTTGGGCAGCAGGTGGGAAGATCTCACCCTCACACCTTGAGGGTTGGATGATGGGCAACCGGATCTGTTGGTCATGAGGTATGTTGATACCGATCAAAAGCAGTTCCATCATATGGGTGGTACATTTGGATGAAAAGTATAATCTCTATCGTTACACTCATGGCCTCCACTTTCATTAATCTACTGAGCTAGAAATCGATTCTACAGGCTTGCAGGTTGATCATGGTAGATCTTAAAGGGAGCAGTGAGCAGGACAACTCAAATATTTCCTAAATGGGTAAAAAAATCTATCGTCTTATGGCCATAATAAACACATCATCCCAGAGGACAAACATGGAAAACATGCCCCTCTGCCTTCATGAAACATGAGGATCTCGATATCACCTGTCATAAAGACATTCAAAAGGGGGAATTTACTGCTGTAATCTTCTGAATGTACATGTCAATAGCTGAAACCACATGCTTGCAGTGCAAAGGCAATGGACTTTATACAAAGAAAGGAACCATGGTATTTCAGGTTAGATATCCCCGGGTTATTGAGCAAAACTCCCATTTTGCTTTGGGTGCTGGCTGGTAGTATGGTGACTAGGGCCAGTGCAAACTTGTCAGTGGTGTCCACATTTGTAAGAATGGGAAGGAGGCTCTCTCTGGTGAACTTCTGCAAGCCCTGGCATGAAGTTTTCATGTTGAGGGCCTTGAGGGTTCCCACTTGGAGGATATGGGATTCTGTCCCTGCAAGTAGTGGGTCTAGAGAAGGATGAGTTTTTTTCCCATAAAAGACTGGGTTTGTGTTACTGAAGACTGGTACACTGACACATTGTCAGACAGGCCTTGCTCAAGATTGCTCAGACTGGGTTTCTGCTGCAAATGCAGTGAGACATGAAGAGTCACAGTCATCAATTTCTTAATCCCCAAACATTAGACCATTGTCAACCACCCCAGCGAATCCACAAGCCCTAATGTTCCTTGTGTGGTTGCTGCAGGATAGCTGATTCTTGATAGTGCCCTCGTGTGAATGTCATTGAAAAGTTTTAATCTCCAAACTTTTCAACCACATTCAAATGAGTTTTAATCTCCAAACTTTTCACACATTCACATTCACATTCAAATTTGAGCCAATATCAACGCAGTCCAAGAGGCTGTCAGGGGTTCCCAGTGAATGTCTTTTATTTGGATTACTGGGGGTAGTTGGCCAGATTTGGAGTGTCTCTAATCCTACAGAAGGTATCCTTATGGAAATGTGACAGTGTTTTGATTGGGGGAATCATAACACAGAGGGAAAATATTGGGTAAAACTTGGACATCTCTACTGGCTGAGGTAAAATTTTATGTATCAACAGAGGAAATGTTGTGGCAGTACTATAGGAGAGAAAGAGAGAGAAGCAGAGAAAGAGAGCAAGAGAGAGGGGGAGATAAAGGAGAGTTTGATTCAAGCAACATCCCAGGACAAGATCTCAGCACTGAGGATGTGTCAGTAGTTCAGTTGGATATCCGACTTCAGGGAAGAAACAGCACTCTTGTCCAACCTATTTCATTCATTATTGGGGAGACCATTGATATGTTTCCCTCAAATTCACTGCTCTCCCCTTTAAGATAGGGGTTAAAGCCCCTGTTTGGCACCCTTTTCCACTCAAATGGCCATGATGTGGGAATCAGGGTAAAGGAGAGTAGACCTTTTCCATGAGCCAAAAATGCACTTCCCATATAAAGTGTTCCTCATGTTGTGTTCCTCCTTGCTCTTTGCTACATTTGAGGATCCAGTCCATATGTGAATTGGGTCTTTTTCACTCACATACATTCTTTTCAACCAGAGAGTAATAATGTGTCGTTCTGGGATACAGATTTTAAATAAAATATTGACCCTGAACTGCTGCACATTTCCAGGGAAACAGCCACATTTCTATAGAAAGCAGGTGGACCCAGAGGGGCAGGAATTGCCTTGCCTTAAAAGTTGCAGGCAAACTGGTTTCCATGGCAATGGGATGATGCCCATTGAACCACGGGTCACAATTGCCATTCTGTGAGTTGAGAGGTGGGTGTTGGGCAGCAGGTGGGAATAACTCACCCTCACACCTCGAGGGTTGGACGATGGGCAACCTGAGCTGTAGGTCTTGAGGTATGTTGATACTGAGCTAAATGCTGTTCCATCAGATGGGCGGTACGTTAGATGAAAAATGTTATCTCCATTTTTACACTCTTGTCCACCCCTCTCATCCCAGCTTGCAGTTGACTATCTCGGCTTGCAGTTTGATCCTGGTTGATATTAAAGGGAACCATGTGCAAGCCACCTCAAATTTTTTCCTAAATGTGAAAAAAAAAAACTGGTGACCTACGGCTTTAATAAACACATCATCTCAAAGGACAAACAGGGAAAACATGCCCCTCTGCCTTAATGAAGCATGAGGCTCTTGATATGGCTCCTGATAAAGCCATTCAAATGGGGGAATGTACTGCTCCACTCTTACTAACGTACTTGTCATTAGCTTAATCCACATGGGAGCTGTCCAAAGGAAAAGGATTTTAAACATAGATTGGAACCTGTATATTTAATGTTGGATATCCTCAGGTTGATGAGCACAAGCCTCTTTCATTTTGGGTGTTTGCAGGTAGTGTGGTGACTGCGCCAGGGCCAAAGTGTCAGTGGTGTCCATATTTTTAAGAAAGAGAAGGAGGATTTCTATTTTGAACATCTGTGAGCCTGGGAATGAGCCCTTCATATTGAAGGTCTTGTGGGTTCACTCTTCTCGGAGAGGGGACTCAGTCCCTGAAAGCTTGGGTCTAGAGAAGGATGAATTGTTTCCCATAACAGACTGGGTTTGGGTGACTGAAAACTTACACTTCCTTGGGAGTTCCCGTCGTGGCGCAGTGGTTAATGAATCCAACTAGGAACCATGAGGTTGCGGGTTCGGTCCCTGCCCTTGCTCAGTGGGTTAACGATCTGGTGTTGCCATGAGCTGTGGTGTAGGTTGCAGACGTGGCTCGGATTCCGAGTTGCTGTGGCTCTGGCGTAGGCCGGTGGCTACAGCTCCGATTCAACCTCTAGCCTGGGAACCTCCATATGCTGTGGGAGCAGCCCAAGAAATAGCAACAACAACAACAACAACAACAAAAGACAAAAGACAAAAAAAAAACCCCAAAAAAACCCTTACACTTCCACCAATTGTCAGCCAGCCATTAGTCAATATGGCTCAGACCAGTGTTCTGATGCCAATTCAGTGAGAAACAAAGAGTTACAGAAATCAAATCCCAAATCTCCCATGCACTAGACAACTTGTACACCTCCCCAGCAAATCCACAATTCTCAATCTTCCATGTGGGGCCTGCTGCAGGAAAGGTGATTCTTGATAGAGCCCTCATGTGAATGTGGTTGAAAAGGTTTTGATTTTTGAGTCCAATTTTGAGCCAATTAGAACGCAGTACAAAAGAGGTTGTCAGGGAGTCATGGTGAAATTCTGATAATTGGAATATGGTGGGGAAGATGGCCCGAGTTGGAATGTATCTTTCCAACAGAAGGGCTATTTCTGTAACAGCCACCCTATTTTGGATGGGAGATTATAGGATAGAGGTAAACACTTTGGTAAGGACTTGGATGGCTCTCCTGGCTGAGATAATATTTCAAGGATCAACAGAAGAAATCTTGTGGCAGTACTAATACAGAGAGAGAGAGGGGGAGAGAGAGAGAGACAGAGAGAGAGAGAGAGAGAGAGAGAGAGAGAGAGAGAGAGATGGACACAGGGAGACTGTTTCATTCAAGCAACAGTCCAGGGCAAGATCTCAGTGCTGAGGAGGTTTCAGTTGTTCAAGTGGATATCCTATTCCAGGGAAGCAAAGCATCCTTGTGCAAAACATTTCACTCATTATTGGTTAGGCTATTGAGATGTGGCTCTAAAATTCACTGATGTCCACTGAAAAGTAGGGTATAGAGGCCCTTTTGGCACCCATTCCACACAAATGGCATTATATGCGGATCAGGGTAAAGGAGAGTAGACCTTTTCCATGAGTCAATTACCACTTCCCATATAACGTGATTCTCATGTTGTGTTCCTCCTCGCTCTTTACTAGGTTTCAGGATCCAGTCTATATGTGAAGTGGGTCTTTGTCACTCACATACATTCTTTTCAACCTGAGAGTACAAATGTGTGGTTCTGGGATGCAGATTTTTTTAAAGAAATTTATTTCTGGTCTTTTGCTCATAACTTTTATAATTTTTTGATTTATTTATTTATTTATTTATTTATTTATTTATTTATTTATTGTCTTTTTGTCTTTTCTAGGGCCACTCCCATGGCATATGGAGATTCCCAGGCTAGGGGTCTAATCGGAGCCATAGCCACCAGCCTGTGCCAGTGCCACAGCAACTCAGGATCCAAGCCGCATCTGCAATCTACACCAGAGCTCATGGCAATGCCAGATCCTCAACCCACTGAGCAAGGCCAGGGATCAATCCCACAACATCATGGTTCCTAATCAGATTTGTTAACCACTGAGCCACAACAGGAACTCCTGGGATGCAGATTTTTAAAAAATGGTCAAACCTCAAATCACCCACATATCCGGGTAAACAGCCACAATTCTATGGAGAGCAGGTGGGACCAGAATGGGTGGTATTGCCTTTCCTCTGAAAGTTTCAGGCCAGCTGGTTGCTACAGAATTGGGAATATGCCCATTGAACCCTGTGTCACAAATGCCAATATGTGAGGTGAGAGGTGCGTGATGGGTAGCAGGTAGGAAGATCTCTCCCTCATAACCTTGAGGGTTGGACAATGGGCAACCTGAGCTGTTGGTCTCAAGGTATGTTAATACTGATTTCAAGGCTGTTCCATCAGATGGGTGGTACATTTAGGTGAAAACTATTACCTCCATCATTACACACATGGCCTCCACTCACATCAGTCTACCGAGCTAGAAATCAAAATACAGCCTTGCAGGTAGACCATGGTATATCTTAAAGGGAGCATTGAATATACCATCTCAAATATTTTACTAAATGTTAAATAAATCTAGATCTTTATTGCCATAATAAAGACATCATCCCAGAGTACAAACACAGAAAACATGTGCATCTGCCTTCACCAAGCATGAGGCTCTTGATATCACTCCTCATAAAGACATTGAAAAGGGGGAATTTACCGCTCCACTCTACTGAATGTACAGGTCAATAAATGAAAACACATGCTAGCAGTCCAAAGGCAAAGGAATTTTAAACAGAGAATGGAACTGGGATAATTCAGGTTGGCTCTCCACGGGTTGATGAGCACAAGCCTACTTTCACTTTGGGTGCTGGCTGGTAGTGTGGTGACCAGGGCCAGTGCCAACTTGACAGTGGTGTCCACATTTGTAATAATGGGATGGAGGATCACTCTGGTGGACTTCTGTGTGCTCAGTTATGATGTCTTCATGTTAAGGTTCTAAGGGTTCCCATTTGGAAGAGAGGGGACTCTGTCCCTGCAAGTCGTGGGTCTAGAGAAGGATGAGTTTTTTTTCCCATAATAGACTGGGTTTGTGTGACCAAAGACTTGCACTCCAGCCCATTGTCATCCAGGCATTGTTCAAGATGGCTCAGACTGGTGTTCTGATACAATCACAGTGAGACATGAAGAGTCACAGATATCAATTCCTAAATCCCCCATGCACTAGTCCAATTGTCCACTTCCCCAGTGAATCCACAAGTCATAATCTTCCTTGTGTGATCTGCCACAGGAAAGATGATTCTTGATAGAGCCGTCATGTGAATGTGGTGAAAAGGTTTTGATCTTTGAGTCCAAACTTGATCCAATTGGAATGCAGTTCACAAGAGGTTGTCAGAGGATCACAGTGAATTGCTGATAATTGGAATACTGCGGGGAAGATGGCCTGACATGGAATGTATATTTTCCAACAGAGGGGCTCTTTCTGGAACAGCCACTGTATTTTGGATGGGGGATCATAAGACAGGGAAATAATTGGGTAAAGTCATGGATGGCTGTCCTGGCAGAGATAATATTTCCAGGATGAACAGAGGAAATCTTTTGGCAGTACTAGTTGAGAGAAATTGAGAGAAGGAGAGGGAGATTGGAGAGAGATAAAGGAGATTTTGATTGAAGCAACAGTCCAGGACAAGATCTCAGTGTTAAGGAGATGTCAGTGTTTCAGTTGGATATCCGAATTCAGGGAAGAAACACCACAAGTGTCCAAGAAATGTCACACATAATTGGCGATAATATTGAGATGTGGCCCTAAAATTCAGTGCTCTCCACTGCAAGGTAAAGTTTAGAGGTCCTGATTGGCACCCTTTTCCACTCAAATGGCATGATGTGGGGATCAGGGTAAAGGACAATAGAACTTTCCCCAGAGCCAGAAGGCCACTTCCCATACAAAGTGATTCTCATGTTGTGTTCCTCCTCACTCTTTACTAGGTTTCAGGATCCAGTCTATAAGTGAAGTGGGTCTTTGTCAATCACATACATTCTTTTCAACCTGAGAGTACAAATGTGTGGTTCTGGGATGCAGATTTTTTAATAAAATGTTGACCCTGAACTTCCACACATTTCCAGGGAATCAGCCACAATTCTATAGAAAGCATTTGGGCCCAGAGTGGGTGGCATTGCCTTCCCTCTTAAAGTTCCACACCAACTAGTTGCCATGGCATTGGGAAGAGGCCCATTGAACATTGTTTTACAACTGCCACTCTGTGAGATGGGAGCTTGTTGGGCAGCAGGTGGGAACAACTCAACCTCACAGCTCGAGGGTTGGAGGATGGGCAACCTGAATTCTTGGATACGAGGTATGTGCATACTGATCTAAGTGCTGTTCCATCAGATGAGTAGTACAATTTGACTAACCGTATTATCTCCATCTTCAGCCTCATGGCCACCACTCTCATCAGGATCCCCAGCTAAATATTGATTATGAATTTTTGCAGTTTAATCATGGTATATCATAAAGGGACCAGTGAGCCGACCACATCAAGTCTTTTCCTACATGAGAAAAAAGACTCGTGCCTAATGCCCTTTTGAAGAACCTCATTCCAGAGCCGAAACAATGAGACCAGGTCCCCTGCTTTCAACCTAGTGTGAGACCCTCAATATCACCCCTGACCAAATCATTCCAAAGTGGGAAATTACAACTCCATGCTTTGGAATATACATGTCAATAGATGAAATCACAGGCTAGTTGTTCAAAGCAAAGGAATTTTACTGAGAATGAAGCTGGTATATTTCCTTTTTTTTCTTATTTTATTTTATTTTATTTTCGCACTGTACAGCAAGGGGATCAAGTTATCCTTACATGTATACATTACATTTTTCCCCATCCTTTGTTCTGTTGCAACATGAGTATCTAGACATAGTTCTCAATACTACTCAGCAGGATCTCCTTGTAAATCTATTCTAAGTTGTGTCTGATAAGCCCAAGCTCCCGATCCCTCCCACTCCCTCCCTCTCCCATCAGGCAGCCACAGTCTCTTTTCCAAGTCCATGATTTTCTTATCTGTGGAGATGTTCATTTGTGCTGGATATTAGATTCCAGTTATAAGTGATATCATATGGTATTTGTCTTTGTCTTTCTGGCTCATTTCACTCAGTATGAGAGTCTCTAGTTCCATCCATGTTGCTGCAAATGGTATTATGTCATTCTTTCATATGGCTGAGTAGTATTCCATTGTGTATATATATACCACATCTTCCAAATCCAATCATCTGTCAATGGACATTTGGGTTGTTTCCATGTCCTGGCTATTGTGAATAGGGCTGCGATGAAGATGCGGGTGCACGTGTCTCTTTTAGAGTAGAGTTTTGTCCAGATAGATGCTCAAGAGTGGGATTGCGGGGTCATATGGAAGTTCTATGGATAGATTTCTAAGGTATCTCCAAACTGTTCTCCATAGTGGCTGTACCAGTTTACATTCCCACCAACAGTGCAGGAGGGTTCCCTTTTCTCCATAACCTCTCCAACATTTGTTATTTGTGGAAGCTGGTATATTTCTGATGGATATTTCACAGTTTGATAAGCACAACCCTGGTCTCTTTGTTTGCTCACTGTTAGTTTGCTGACTAGGGCCACTGCCAGCTTTTTTTGTGATGGCCACAATTGTCTAGAAGAGAAGCATCATCAAACTTATGAACCTCATGATACCTGCCAGGAGGGCTTCAAGTGGAGGTTCTTGAAAATTCCATCTTGGAGGAGAGGGTATTCTTTCCTTGCCAATCATGGGTCTAGAAAAAGATATGGAGTGTCCCAAATAGAGACTTGTTTTATATGACAGAGCAATGCACTCTGGCCCATTGTCAGCCAGGACCTGCTCAATGGTGCTCAGACCGGTGTTCAGAAGCCAATTCACTTAGACATGGAGAGTCACAGACTTCATTTCCTAAATCCCCCAAGCACAACTCCAGAGATCCACCTCCCCAGCAAATCCACAAACCTGATCATCCAGGTGGGGTCTTCTGCAGGTCAGCTAATTCTTGAAAGAGCCATCATGTGAACCTGGTTGAAAATGTGTTGATGTTTGAGTCAAATATGGGACCACATAGGTCTCAGTAAATATGAGGTGGTCAGGAGGTCAGCGTGGCGGGCTCTCAATGGGAAGTGTGGGAGTTGGATGGCTGAGTTGGAATGTCTCTATACCAGCAATGTATTTTTTCTGGGCCACTGCTTTTATGTTTGATAGGGGATCGGAATACAGAGGGAAATTTTTGGGTAAAGACTTGGACAGCTCCCCTGGCCAAGATATGTCATCCAGGATCACCAGAAGTAACCTGGGGCAGGAGGTTTCAAGAGAAAGTGCAGAAGGGAGAGGTGGACAGAGAGAAGAAGTGAAAGATAAAGAGATTTTGAAAAATCAACTGTCCAGGGCATGATCTCAGTGCCAAGCATGTGTTTGCATTTCAGGAGGATATCTGACATAAAGGAAAATCCAGCATTCTTGTACCAAATTTTTCACTGCTTCTTTACCTGACATTAGAAGTGTGTCCATTACAATCTCTATTCACCAATGGAAAACAGGGTTAAGACCACTGTTTTGCAGCCTTATTTACTCAAATGACATGATGAGATCAATTTAAAGGACAGTATATACTTTCCCTGAGAAGAATAGCCCCTTCCCATATAAAGGGCTGCTCACTCTTTCCTTGTATTCATTATCCAGGCTACTTGGGTAGTGGGCCTATTACAATCACATATATTATTTCCAAATGAGATTTTATGCTGTGTATTCCTGGGATGCAGTGTTTGAAAACCCACGTTGACCCTGAAGTGCCACCCATGTTCTGGGAAAGAGCCATCATTATGTAGAGAGCAAGTGGGCTATGAGTGGGTGAAGTTCCCTCTGAAAGGTCCAGGCCCACTCGTTTCCATGGCAATAGAAAGTCACCAATTTAGCCATGTGACACAGCATCCTGCCTGTGAGTGGAGAGGGGCGGGATGGGCCCCATGTGGGAAGCTCTCACCCTCACAACTCGAGGGTTGGATGATGGGCAGCCTGAGCTGTTGTTCTTGAGGTATGTTGATACTGATGTAAATGATGATCCATCAGATGGGTGTACAATTTGACCAACAGTATTATCCATCTATAGCCTCATGGCCACCACTCTCATCAGTCTCCTAAGCTAAACATTGATTATACGGTCTTGATTTTGAACACGCTATCTCATAAAGGGACCAATGAGCCAAACACCTCGAGTATTTCCCTACATGTGAAAAAAGACTTGTGCCTTATGCCCATTTGAAACACATTATTCCAGAGCCCAAAACATGAAACTAGGCCCTTTGGCCTTTAACCAAGTACAAGGCACACAGTATCACCAATGGAGAAGAGATTCAAAAGGGGGAAATTACACCTCCAGACTTCTGCATATACATGTCAATAGCTGAAATCACAGGCTAGACATCCAATGCAAAGGAATTTTACCTATGCTGAAGCTGGGATATTTCTGGTGTATATTTCACAGGTTGATAAGCACAAGACCTGTCTCTTTGGGTGCTGGTTGTTAGTGTGACTAGGGACACTGCCAGCTTGTTTCTGGTGTCCACAATTGTCAAGAACATAGGGAATGTCACTCTAATTATCCTCCACGAGCCCTGTGACAAATGTTTCAGGTGAAGGTTCTTCAGACTTCCCTCTTGGAGGAGAAGGTATTCCAGCCTTGCCAATCAAAGATCTAGACAAGGATGAGGGGTGTCCAAAATAGAGACTGATTTAGGGTGACATAAAACTTGCATTCTGTTCCATTATCAACCAGGCCTTGCTCAAGAATCCTCACACCAGTGTCCAGATGCGAATTCACTGAGATATGGAGAGTCACAGACTTCATTTCCTAAATCCCAAAATCACAACTCCAGAGAGCCACCTCCCAGGCAAATCCACAAGACCTGATGGTACATGTGGGGTCTTCTGCAGGTAAGCTAATTCTTGTCAGAGCCCTCATGTGAAAATGGATATAAATGTATTGACCTCTGTGTCAAATATGGGGCCATGTAGACTGCAGTACATATGAGGTGGTCAGTGGGTGACTGTGAATGGCTGACAATGGGAAGAGTGGGGGTAGGATGGCCAAGTTGGAATATTTATATACCAACAGAGCAGTTCATTCTGGACCACTGCTTGTATATTCAATAGGGGATCAGAAGTTGGAGGGAAAATAATGGGTAAGGACTTGGACTGCTATCCTGGATGATAAATGTCATCCATTATCACCACAGGTAAACTTGGGCCAGGAGGATTCAAGAGAATGTGAAGGTGGGAGATGTGAAGAGATAGATAGATAGATAGAGAGAGAGAGATAAAGGAGATTTTGATTCAAGCAAGAGTCTAGGGCACAACTTCAGCACCAAGCAGGTGTCTGGGTTTCAGGAGGATATCCAACACAAGGAAAAAACCAGCATACTTGTACAAGATTCTTCACTCCTTATTGACCTTACTCTAGAAATGTGTCCTTTACAATCACTGCTCCCCACTGGAATATAGGGGTAAAAGCCCCTATTTGGCACACTTGTCTTCTCAAATTACTTGATGTGGAGATGAGATTAATGGACAGTATATATTTTCCCAGAGCTGAAAAGCCCCTTCACATGTAAAGTGCTGCTCATGGGGTGTTCTTCCTCACTCTTTCCTTGTTTTTATTATCCAGGCTACTAGGGGATTGGATCTTTTTCAATCACATTTTATCTTTCCAAATGACATTTTATACTTTGGATTCCTGGGATGCAGTGCTTGAAAAACCACATTGACCCTAAAATGCCACTCATGTTCTGGGAAAGAGCCATCATTATGTAGAGATCAGGCGGGCCCAGAATGGGCAGAGTTGCCTTCCTTCTGAAAGGTCCAACCCCACGTGCTGCCAAGGCAATAGCATGACACTCATTGAACCTTGTGACACAACAGCCTCTCTGTGAGTGGAGCGGTGTGTGATGGGCCTCATGTGGGAAGCTATCACCATCACAACCCGAGCTGTTTTTCTGGAGGTATGTTGATACTGATGTAAATGATGATCCATCAGATTGGTGGTACAATTTGACCAACAGTACTATCTCCATCATTAGCCTCATGGCCACCACACTCACAAGTCTCTTTATATAAACATGAATAATAAAGACATAGAGTTTGATCATGGTATATCTTATAGGGACCAGTGACGAAAACACCTCAAGTCTTTTCCTACACATGAAAAAAGATTCGTGCCAAATGCCCATTTAAAACACCTACTTTCAGAGCCAAAACCATGAAACCCGGCCCCTCTTCCTTAATCCAAGTGTGAAGCCCTCCATATCATCAATGAAGAAGACATTGCAAAGGGGGAAATTACAACTCCACGCTTCTGAATACACATGTCAATAGCTGAAATCACAGGCTAGCCCTTCCAAGCAAAGGAAATTTACTGAGAATGAAGCTGGGATATTTCAAGTGGATTTTTCACAAGTTAATAAGCACAAACACTGTCTCTTTCTGTTCTGGCTGTTAGTGTGGTGACTAGGGCCACTGCCAGCATTTTTGTGGTGTTCACAATTGTCAGGAAGGGAAGCAGGGTACCTCTTCTGATCCTCCATGAGCCCTTTGGTGGGGCCTTCCAGTGGAGGGTCTTGAAGTTTCCACTTTGAGGAGAGGGGATTCTGGCCCTGCAAATCTAGGGTCTAGAGAAGGATGAGGAATGTCCAAAATAGAGACTGGTTCTACGTGACAGAACTTTTGCACTCTGGCCAATTATCAGCCATGCCCTGCTCAAGGTTGCTCAGACAGATGTTCAGATGCCAATTCACTGAGACATGGAGAGTCTCAGACTTTATTTCCTAAATCCCCCAAGTATGAATCCAGATACCCACCTCCCTGGGAAATCCACAAGATCTGATCATTCATGTGGGGTCTGCTTCAGGTAAGATAATACTTGCTAGAGCCCTCAATGGAACGTGGTTGAAAATGTGTTGATCTCTGAGTCAAATATGGGACCATGTAGACCACAATACATATGAGTTGGTAAGCACGTCACCGTGAAGCACTTACAATGGGAAGTGTGTGGGTCGACTGGCCGAGTTGGAATGTCTCTATACCTACAGAGTAGTTATTTCTGGACCACAGCTTGTATATTTGATAGGGGATTGGAATATAGAGGGAAAATATTGGGTAAAGACTTGGACTGCTATCCCGACCGATATGTGTCATCCAGGATCACCACAAGTAACCTTTGGGCAGGAGGATTCGAGAAAAAGCTCAGGATAGGGAATTGGAGAGAGAGAGAGAGAGAGAGAGAGAGAGAGAGAGAGAGAGAGAGAGAGAGAGAGAGAGAGAGAAAGGAGATTTTGATTCAAGCAACAGTCCAGGGCATGATCTCAGTGACTAAGCATGTGTTTTTGTTTCGTGAGGATATCTGACACAAGGTAAAACCCAGCACTCTTGTACCAGATTATTCACTCCTCCTTGGCCTGAATCTAGAAATGTGTCCATTGCAATCTCTAATACCCACTGGAAGATAGGGGGTAAAGCCCCTGTTTCTCACCCTTATCATCTCAAGTGACTTGATGTGGAGATCAGGTTAAAGGACAGTAGATATGTTCCCTGAATGGAAATGCCCCTCCCCATATAAAGTGCTGCTCTTGTGGTGGTCTTCCTCGCTCGTTCCTGTTTTCATTATCCAGGCTACTTGGGGAAGGGGTCTTTTTCAATCACATATTTACTTTCCAAATGAGATTTTATACTGTGGCTTTCTGGGATGCAGTTTTTGAAAAACCACTTTGACCCTGAAGTGCCATACATGTTTGGGGAAATAACCACCATTGTGTAGAGAGCAGGTGGGCCCAGAGTCTGTGGAGTTCCCTTCCCTATAATAGATCCAGGCCAACTGGTTGCCATGGAAATGGAATGATGCCCATTGATCCTTGTGACACAACCTCCTCTCTGTGAGTAGAGAGGGGCATGTTGGGCCCCATTTGGGAAGCTCTCACATTCACAACTAGACAATTGAATATGGGCACCCTGAACTGTTGTTCTGGAGGTATGTTGATACTGATATAAAGGATGATCTGTTAGATGGGTGGTACAATTTGACCAACAGTATTATCTACATCTTTAGGCTCATAGCCAGCACTCTCATCAGGCTCCCAGGATAAATGATTATAAAGGCGTGCTGTTTGATCATGGTATATCTAAAAGGTTTCAGTGAGCTGAACACCTCTAGTCTTTTCCTACCTGTGAAAAAAGACTCAAGCCTAACCCCCATTTGAAACACATCATTCCAGAGCCCAAACAATGAAACCAGGCCCCTCTTCTTTCAACCATGTCGAAGGCAATCAATATCATCCCTGATGAGGACATTCCAAAGGGGGAAATTACAACTCCATACTTCTAAATATACACGTCAATAGCTGAAATCATATGCTCGCCTTCCAAAGCAAAGGAATTTTACAGAGAATGAAGCTGGGGTATTTCTCATGGATTTTTCACTGGTTGATAATCACAAGCCCTGTCTCTTTAGGTGCTGGCTGTTAGTGTGATGACTAGGGACACTTCCAGGATTTTTGTGGTGTCCACAATTTTCAGGAAGGGAAGCAGAATGTCTCTTATGATCAATCTTGAGCCCTTTGGTAAGGGCTACAATTGGAGGACATTGAGGTTACCTCTTGGAGGAGAAGTGATACTGGCCCTGTAAATTGAGGGTTTAGAGAATGATGAGGTTTGTCCCAAATAGAGACTGGTTTTGGGTGACAGAAAACTTGCCCTCTGGCCTATTGTCAGACAGGCCCTGCTCCAGGGTGCTCAGAATGGTGTTTGGTTGCCAATTCACTGAGACATGGAGAATCACAGAATTCACTTCCTAAACCCCCCAAGCATGAGTCCAGTTATTCACCTCCAACAAATCCATAAGATCTTATCATCCAAGTTGGGTCTACTTCAGGTAAGATAATTATTTCCAGATCCTTCAAGTGAACATGGTTGAAAATGTGTTGATCTGAGTCAAATATGGGATCACATAGACCTCAGCACATATGAGGTGGTCTGGGTGTCACCACGCATGCCTGACAATGGGGAGATTGGGGATATGATCCTCAAGTTGGAATGTCTCTATATCAACAGAGGAGTTCTCTCTGGACCACAGGTTGTACATTTGATAGGGGATTGGAAGACAGAGTGAAAATATTGGGTAATGACTTGGACTGCTATCCTGTCTGAGATACTTCATCCAGGATCACCAGATGTAAACATGGGGCAGGAGGATTCAAGAGAAATTAAAGGAGCTAAAAGTGGAGAGAGATAAAGGATATTTTGATTCAAGCAACAGTCCAGGGCACGGTATCAGGGCAAAGAAGATGTCTATGTTTCAGGAGGGTATCCAAAACAAGGGAAAATCCAGCACTCTTGTACCAGATTTTTCAATCCTTCTTGGCCTGACTGTAGAAATGTGTCCCCGCTGGAAGATAGGGGGTAAAGCCCCTGATTGGCATGCTTATCTTCTCAAATAAAATGATGTGGAGATCGGATTAAAGGACGGTAAATATTTTCCCTGAGTGTAAAAGCCCCTATTGCTGTAAAGGGCTGCTCATGTGGTGTTCTTCCTCACTCTCTCCTTGTTTTCATCATACATTCTACTTGGGGAATGGTTCTTTTGCAATCACATATTTTCTTTCCAATTAAATTTTATAGTGTGCTTTTGTGGGATGCAGTGTTTGAAAAACTATGTTGTCCCTGAGGTGCCACACATATTTTGTGAATATCTATCATTTTGTGGATAGCAGGTGGGCCAAGAGTGTCCTGAGTTGCTTTCCCTTTGAAAGGTCCAGGACAACTGATTGCCACAGCAATGGCAAGATGCCCATCAATCCTTGTGACACAACATCCTCTCTGTGAGAGTAGAGGGGCGTGATGGGCCCATGTGAGAAACTCTCACCCTCACACATCGAGGGTTGGAGGATTGGCACCCTGAGCTTTTTTTTTCTGGAGGTATGTTGATACTGATGTAAAGGATGATCCATCAGATGGGTGGTTCAATTTAATGAACGGTATTATTTCCACCCTAAGCCTCATGGCCACCACTCTCATCATGCTATGGATCTAAACATTGATTATAGAGTCTTGTTGTTTGATCATGCTATAACATAATGTGACAAGTGAGCTGACCACCTCACGTCTTTTCCTACATGTGAAAAAAGACTCGTGCCTAATGCCTGTTTGAAACACATCATTCCAGAGCCCAAACCATGAAACAAGGCCCCTCTGCCTTCAACCAAGTGTGATGCGCTCGATATCTCCCCTGAAGAGGACATTCCAAAGGGGAACTTACAACTCTACACTTCTGAATATACATGTTAATAGCTGAAATCACAGTCTAGCCATCCAAAGCAAAGGAATTTTACTGAGAATGAAGCTGGGATATTTCTGGTGTATTTCCACAGGTTGACAAGGACAAGTCCTGCATCTTTGTGTTCCAGTTGTTAGTGTGGTGAGTAGGACCACTGCCAGCTTGTTTGTGGTGTCCACAATTGTCAGAAAAGGTGGGAGGGTCTCTCTTCTGATCCTTGGTGAGCCCTGTGGTGAGTGTTTCAAGTGTAGGGTCATGTGCTTTCCCTCTTGTGTGAGAGGGGACTCTGGCTTTTCCAAACTAGGGTAAAAAAATGGCGAGTTTCCCCAAAATAGACTGGTTTTGTGTGACAGAAAAAACGTGCTCTGGCCCATTTTCAGCTAGGCTCTGCTCAGGTGTGCTCATATCAGTGTTCAGATGCCAATTCACTGAGACATGGGTAGTCACAGACTTCATTTCCTAAATCCCCCAAGCACAACTCCAGAGATCCACCTCCCAGGCAAATCCATAAATCTGATAGTCCAGGTGGGGTCTGCTGAAGTAAGCTGATTCTTGATAGAGCCCTCATGTGAATGTGGTGGAAAATATATTGATCTCTGTTGCAAATATGGGACCACGTATACTGCAGTACATATGAAATGGTCAGTGGGCAACCATGAAGGGCTGACAACAGGAAGAGTGGGTTTAGGATGGACAAGTTGGAATGTCTCTAAGACAACAGAGGAGTTCTTTCCGGACGACCACTATTATATTTGATAGGGCATTGAAGGATGGCAGAAAAATGTTGGGTAATGACTTGGAGTGCTATCCTGGTTGAGTTGTGTCACCCAGGATCACCACAGGTAAACATGGGGCAGGAGGATTCGAGAGAAATTAAAGGAGCTAAAAGTGGAGAGAGATGAAAGAGATTTAGATTTAAGCAGCAGTCTAGGGCATGATCTCAGAGCCAAGCTGGTGTCTGTGTTTCAGGAGGATATCTGACACAAGGGAAAAAACAGCACTCTTGAACCAGATTCTTCACTTCTTCTTGGCCTGATTCTAGAAATTTATGCATTAGAATCTCTAATCCCTGCTGGAATATAGACATTAAAGCCACAGTTTAGCACCTTTATCTTCTCAAATGGCATCATGTGGAGATCAGGTTAAAGGACAGTAGATATTTTCCCTGAGCCAAAAAGCCCCTTCCCATGTAAAGGGCTGCTCATGTGGTTTTCTTCCTCACTCTATCCCTGTTTTAATTGTCCAGGCTTGTTGGAGTGTGGGTCTTTTTTAATCACATATTTTCTTTCCAAATGTGATTTTATACTGTGTATTCATGGGATGCACTTTTTGAAAAACCACGTTGAGCTTGAATTGCCACACATGTTCGGGGAAAGATCCATCATGATGTAGAGAGCAGGTTGGTGCATATTAGGCCATGTTGACTTCCCTCTGAAAGGTCCTGGCCAACTGGGTGCCATGGCAATTGAATGATACCCCTTGAGTCTTGTGACACAACAGCCTCTCTGTGAGTGGAGAGGGGTATGATGGGCCCCATATGGGAAGCTCTCACCCTCACACCTTGGGGGTTGTTGATGGGCACCCTGAGAAGTTGTCCTAGAGGTAAGATATTACTGATGTAATGGATGATCCATCAGATGGGTGGTAAAATTTGACAAACAGTATTATCTCCATCTTTTGCCTCATGGCCACCACTCTCATCAGGCTCCCGTGATAAATATCAATTACATGTTTAATCATGGTATATTATAAAAGTTCCATTGGCCTGAACACCCTAAGTACTTTCTTACCTGAGAAAAAAGACTCATGCCTAGTGCCCATTTGAAACACCTCATTCCAGAGCCCAAACAATGAAACCAGGCCCCTCTGCCTTCAACCGTGAGGCCCTCAATATCACCACTGAAACAGACATTCAGAAATTACAACTCCACGCTTGTGAATATACATATAAATAGATGAAATCACAGGCTTGCCATCAAAAGCAAAGGGATTTTACTGAGAAGGAAGCTGGGATATTTCTGGTGGATTTTTCACAGATTGATAAACACAAGCACTGTATTTTTGGGTGCTGGCTGTTAGTGTGTTTCCCTGGACAAGAGCCATCTTGTTTGTGGTGTCCACAATTGTCAGGATCGGAGGGAGGGTATATCTTCTGATCCTTCATGAGTCCTGTGGTGAGGGCTTCAAGTGGAGCACCTTGAAGTTTCCCTGCTGGAGGATAGGTGATTCTGGTCCTGCCAATTGAGGGCCCAGAGAAGGATGAGGAGTGTCTGAAATAGAGACTGGTTTAGGTGACAGAACACTCACACTCTGGCCTATTTTTTTAATACTTTTTTATTTTCCCACTGTACAGCAAGGGGGTCAGGTTATCCTTACATGTATACATTACAATTACATTTTCCCCCACCCTTTCTTCTGTTGCAACATGAGTATCTAGACAAAGTTCTCAATGCTATTCAGCAGGATCTCCTTGTAAATCTATTCTAAGTTGTGTCTGATGAACACAAGCTCCAGATCCCTCCCACTCCCTCCCCCTCCATCAGGCAGCCACAAGTCTCTTTTCCAAGTCCATGATTTTCTTATCTGTGGAGATGTTCATTTGTGCTGGATATTAGATTCCAGTTATAAGTGATTTCATATGGTATTTGTCTTTGTCTTTCTGGCTCATTTCACTCAGTATGAGAGTCTCTAGTTCCATCCATGTTGCTGCAAAATGGTATTATGTCATTCTTTCATATGGCTGAGTAGTATTCCATTGTGTATATATATACCACATCTTCCAAATCCAATCATCTGTCAATGGACATTTGGGTTGTTTCCATGTCCTGGCTATTGTGAATAGGGCTGCGATGAAGATGCGGGTGCACGTGTCTCTTTTAGAGTAGAGTTTTGTCCAGATAGATGCTCAAGAGTGGGATTGCGGGGTCATATGGAAGTTCTATGGATAGATTTCTAAGGTATCTCCAAACTGTTCTCCATAGTGGCTGTACCAGTTTACATTCCCACCAACAGTGCAGGAGGGTTCCCTTTTCTTCCATAACCTCTCCAACATTTGTTATTTGTGGAAGCTGGTATATTTCTGATGGATATTTCACAGTTTGATAAGCACAACCCTGGTCTCTTTGTTTGCTCACTGTTAGTTTGCTGACTAGGGCCACTGCCAGCTTTTTTTGTGATGGCCACAATTGTCTAGAAGAGAAGCATCATCAAACTTATGAACCTCATGATACCTGCCAGGAGGGCTTCAAGTGGAGGTTCTTGAAAATTCCATCTTGGAGGAGAGGGTATTCTTTCCTTGCCAATCATGGGTCTAGAAAAGATATGGAGTGTCCCAAATAGAGACTTGTTTTATATGACAGAGCAATGCACTCTGGCCCATTGTCAGCCAGGACCTGCTCAATGGTGCTCAGACCGGTGTTCAGAAGCCAATTCACTTAGACATGGAGAGTCAACAGACTTCATTTCCTAAATCCCCCAAGCACAACTCCAGAGATCCACCTCCCCAGCAATCCACAAACCTGATCATCCAGGTGGGGTCTTCTGCAGGTCAGCTAATTCTTGAAAGAGCCATCATGTGAACCTGGTTGAAAATGTGTTGATGTTTGAGTCAAATATGGGACCACATAGGTCTCAGTAAATATGAGGTGGTCAGGAGGTCAGCGTGGCGGGCTCTCAATGGGAAGTGTGGGAGTTGGATGGCTGAGTTGGAATGTCTCTATACCAGCAATGTATTTTTTCGGGCCACTGCTTTTATGTTGATAGGGGATCGGAATACAGAGGGAAATTTTGGGTAAGACTTGGACAGCTCCCCTGGCCAAGATATGTCATCCAGGATCACCAGAAGTAACCTGGGGCAGGAGGTTTCAAGAGAAAGTGCAGAAGGGAGAGGTGGACAGAGAGAAGAAGTGAAAGATAAAGAGATTTTGAAAAATCAACTGTCCAGGGCATGATCTCAGTGCCAAGCATGTGTTTGCATTTCAGGAGGATATCTGACATAAAGGAAAATCCAGCATTCTTGTACCAAATTTTCACTGCTTCTTTACCTGACATTAGAAGTGTGTCCATTACAATCTCTATTCACCAATGGAAAACAGGGTTAAGACCACTGTTTTGCAGCCTTATTTACTCAAATGACATGATGAGATCAATTTAAAGGACAGTATATACTTTCCCTGAGAAGAATAGCCCCTTCCCATATAAAGGGCTGCTCACTCTTTCCTTGTATTCATTATCCAGGCTACTTGGGTAGTGGGCCTATTACAATCACATATATTATTTCCAAATGAGATTTTATGCTGTGTATTCCTGGGATGCAGTGTTTGAAAACCCACGTTGACCCTGAAGTGCCACCCATGTTCTGGGAAAGAGCCATCATTATGTAGAGAGCAAGTGGGCTATGAGTGGGTGAAGTTCCCTCTGAAAGGTCCAGGCCCACTCGTTTCCATGGCAATAGAAAGTCACCAATTTAGCCATGTGACACAGCATCCTGCCTGTGAGTGGAGAGGGGCGGGATGGGCCCCATGTGGGAAGCTCTCACCCTCACAACTCGAGGGTTGGATGATGGGCAGCCTGAGCTGTTGTTCTTGAGGTATGTTGATACTGATGTAAATGATGATCCATCAGATGGGTGTACAATTTGACCAACAGTATTATCCATCTATAGCCTCATGGCCACCACTCTCATCAGTCTCCTAAGCTAAACATTGATTATACGGTCTTGATTTTGAACACGCTATCTCATAAAGGGACCAATGAGCCAAACACCTCGAGTATTTCCCTACATGTGAAAAAAGACTTGTGCCTTATGCCCATTTGAAACACATTATTCCAGAGCCCAAAACATGAAACTAGGCCCTTTGGCCTTTAACCAAGTACAAGGCACACAGTATCACCAATGGAGAAGAGATTCAAAAGGGGGGAAATTACACCTCCAGACTTCTGCATATACATGTCAATAGCTGAAATCACAGGCTAGACATCCAATGCAAAGGAATTTTACCTATGCTGAAGCTGGGATATTTCTGGTGTATATTTCACAGGTTGATAAGCACAAGACCTGTCTCTTTGGGTGCTGGTTGTTAGTGTGACTAGGGACACTGCCAGCTTGTTTCTGGTGTCCACAATTGTCAAGAACATAGGGAATGTCACTCTAATTATCCTCCACGAGCCCTGTGACAAATGTTTCAGGTGAAGGTTCTTCAGACTTCCCTCTTGGAGGAGAAGGTATTCCAGCCTTGCCAATCAAAGATCTAGACAAGGATGAGGGGTGTCCAAAATAGAGACTGATTTAGGGTGACATAAAACTTGCATTCTGTTCCATTATCAACCAGGCCTTGCTCAAGAATCCTCACACCAGTGTCCAGATGCGAATTCACTGAGATATGGAGAGTCACAGACTTCATTTCCTAAATCCCAAAATCACAACTCCAGAGAGCCACCTCCCAGGCAAATCCACAAGACCTGATGGTACATGTGGGGTCTTCTGCAGGTAAGCTAATTCTTGTCAGAGCCCTCATGTGAAAATGGATATAAATGTATTGACCTCTGTGTCAAATATGGGGCCATGTAGACTGCAGTACATATGAGGTGGTCAGTGGGTGACTGTGAATGGCTGACAATGGGAAGAGTGGGGGTAGGATGGCCAAGTTGGAATATTTATATACCAACAGAGCAGTTCATTCTGGACCACTGCTTGTATATTCAATAGGGGATCAGAAGTTGGAGGGAAAATAATGGGTAAGGACTTGGACTGCTATCCTGGATGATAAATGTCATCCATTATCACCACAGGTAAACTTGGGCCAGGAGGATTCAAGAGAATGTGAAGGTGGGAGATGTGAAGAGATAGATAGATAGATAGAGAGAGAGAGATAAAGGAGATTTTGATTCAAGCAAGAGTCTAGGGCACAACTTCAGCACCAAGCAGGTGTCTGGGTTTCAGGAGGATATCCAACACAAGGAAAAAACCAGCATACTTGTACAAGATTCTTCACTCCTTATTGACCTTACTCTAGAAATGTGTCCTTTACAATCACTGCTCCCCACTGGAATATAGGGGTAAAAGCCCCTATTTGGCACACTTGTCTTCTCAAATTACTTGATGTGGAGATGAGATTAATGGACAGTATATATTTTCCCAGAGCTGAAAAGCCCCTTCACATGTAAAGTGCTGCTCATGGGGTGTTCTTCCTCACTCTTTCCTTGTTTTATTATCCAGGCTACTAGGGGATTGGATCTTTTCAATCACATTTTATCTTTCCAAATGACATTTTATACTTTGGATTCCTGGGATGCAGTGCTTGAAAAAACCACATTGACCCTAAAATGCCACTCATGTTCTGGGAAAGAGCCATCATTATGTAGAGATCAGGCGGGCCCAGAATGGGCAGAGTTGCCTTCCTTCTGAAAGGTCCAACCCCACGTGCTGCCAAGGCAATAGCATGACACTCATTGAACCTTGTGACACAACAGCCTCTCTGTGAGTGGAGCGGTGTGTGATGGGCCTCATGTGGGAAGCTATCACCATCACAACCCGAGCTGTTTTTCTGGAGGTATGTTGATACTGATGTAAATGATGATCCATCAGATTGGTGGTACAATTTGACCAACAGTACTATCTCCATCATTAGCCTCATGGCCACCACACTCACAAGTCTCTTTATATAAACATGAATAATAAAGACATAGAGTTTGATCATGGTATATCTTATAGGGACCAGTGACGAAAACACCTCAAGTCTTTTCCTACACATGAAAAAAGATTCGTGCCAAATGCCCATTTAAAACACCTACTTTCAGAGCCAAAACCATGAAACCCGGCCCCTCTTCCTTAATCCAAGTGTGAAGCCCTCCATATCATCAATGAAGAAGACATTGCAAAGGGGGAAATTACAACTCCACGCTTCTGAATACACATGTCAATAGCTGAAATCACAGGCTAGCCCTTCCAAGCAAAGGAAATTTACTGAGAATGAAGCTGGGATATTTCAAGTGGATTTTTCACAAGTTAATAAGCACAAACACTGTCTCTTTCTGTTCTGGCTGTTAGTGTGGTGACTAGGGCCACTGCCAGCATTTTTGTGGTGTCACAATTGTCAGGAAGGGAAGCAGGGTACCTCTTCTGATCCTCCATGAGCCCTTTGGTGGGGCCTTCCAGTGGAGGGTCTTGAAGTTTCCACTTTGAGGAGAGGGGATTCTGGCCCTGCAAATCTAGGGTCTAGAGAAGGATGAGGAATGTCCAAATAGAGACTGGTTCTACGTGACAGAACTTTTGCACTCTGGCCAATTATCAGCCATGCCCTGCTCAAGGTTGCTCAGACAGATGTTCAGATGCCAATTCACTGAGACATGGAGAGTCTCAGGACTTTATTTCCTAAATCCCCCAAGTATGAATCCAGATACCCACCTCCCTGGGAAATCCACAAGATCTGATCATTCATGTGGGGTCTGCTTCAGGTAAGATAATACTTGCTAGAGCCCTCAATGGAACGTGGTTGAAATGTGTTGATCTCTGAGTCAAATATGGGACCATGTAGACCACAATACATATGAGTTGGTAAGCACGTCACCGTGAAGCACTTACAATGGGAAGTGTGTGGGTCGACTGGCCGAGTTGGAATGTCTCTATACCTACAGAGTAGTTATTTCTGGACCACAGCTTGTATATTTGATAGGGGATTGGAATATAGAGGGAAAATATTGGGTAAAGACTTGGACTGCTATCCCGACCGATATGTGTCATCCAGGATCACCACAAGTAACCTTTGGGCAGGAGGATTCGAGAAAAAGCTCAGGATAGGGAATTGGAGAGAGAGAGAGAGAGAGAGAGAGAGAGAGAGAGTCGAGAGAGAGAGAGAGGAGGAGAGAGAGGAGAGAGAGAGGAGAGAGAGAGAAAGGAGATTTTGATTCAAGCAACAGTCCAGGGCATGATCTCAGTGACTAAGCATGTGTTTTTGTTTCGTGAGGATATCTGACACAAGGTAAAACCCAGCACTCTTGTACCAGATTATTCACTCCTCCTTGGCCTGAATCTAGAAATGTGTCCATTGCAATCTCTAATACCCACTGGAAGATAGGGGGTTAAAGCCCCTGTTTCTCACCCTTATCATCTCAAGTGACTTGATGTGGAGATCAGGTTAAAGGACAGTAGATATGTTCCCTGAATGGAAATGCCCCTCCCCATATAAAGTGCTGCTCTTGTGGTGGTCTTCCTCGCTCGTTCCTGTTTTCATTATCCAGGCTACTTGGGGAAGGGGTCTTTTTCAATCACATATTTACTTTCCAAATGAGATTTTATACTGTGGCTTTCTGGGATGCAGTTTTTGAAAAACCACTTTGACCCTGAAGTGCCATACATGTTTGGGGAAATAACCACCATTGTGTAGAGAGCAGGTGGGCCCAGAGTCTGTGGAGTTCCCTTCCCTATAATAGATCCAGGCCAACTGGTTGCCATGGAAATGGAATGATGCCCATTGATCCTTGTGACACAACCTCCTCTCTGTGAGTAGAGAGGGGCATGTTGGGCCCCATTTGGGAAGCTCTCACATTCACAACTAGACAATTGAATATGGGCACCCTGAACTGTTGTTCTGGAGGTATGTTGATACTGATATAAAGGATGATCTGTTAGATGGGTGGTACAATTTGACCAACAGTATTATCTACATCTTTAGGCTCATAGCCAGCACTCTCATCAGGCCTCCCAGGATAAATGATTATAAAGGCGTGCTGTTTGATCATGGTATATCTAAAAGGTTTCAGTGAGCTGAACACCTCTAGTCTTTCCTACCTGTGAAAAAAGACTCAAGCCTAACCCCCATTTGAAACACATCATTCCAGAGCCCAAACAATGAAACCAGGCCCCTCTTCTTTCAACCATGTCGAAGGCAATCAATATCATCCCTGATGAGGACATTCCAAAGGGGGGAAATTACAACTCCATACTTCTAAATATACACGTCAATAGCTGAAATCATATGCTCGCCTTCCAAAGCAAAGGAATTTTACAGAGAATGAAGCTGGGGTATTTCTCATGGATTTTTCACTGGTTGATAATCACAAGCCCTGTCTCTTTAGGTGCTGGCTGTTAGTGTGATGACTAGGGACACTTCCAGGATTTTTGTGGTGTCCACAATTTTCAGGAAGGGAAGCAGAATGTCTCTTATGATCAATCTTGAGCCCTTGGTAAGGGCTACAATTGGAGGACATTGAGGTACCTCTTGGAGGAGAAGTGATACTGGCCCTGTAAATTGAGGGTTTAGAGAATGATGAGGTTTGTCCCAAATAGAGACTGGTTTTGGGTGACAGAAAACTTGCCCTCTGGCCTATTGTCAGACAGGCCCTGCTCCAGGTGCTCAGAATGGTGTTTGGTTGCCCAATTCACTGAGACATGGAGAATCACAGAATTCACTTCTAAACCCCCCCAAGCATGAGTCCAGTTATTCACCTCCAAACAAATCCATAAGATCTTATCATCCAAGTGGGGTCTACTTCAGGTAAGATAATTATTTCCAGATCCTTCAAGTGAACATGGTTGAAAATGTGTTGATCTGAGTCAATATGGGATCACATAGACCTCAGCACATATGAGGTGGTCTGGGTGTCACCACGCATGCCTGACAATGGGGAGATTGGGGATATGATCCTCAAGTTGGAATGTCTCTATATCAACAGAGGAGTTCTCTCTGGACCACAGGTTGTACATTTGATAGGGGATTGGAAGACAGAGTGAAAATATTGGGTAATGACTTGGACTGCTATCCTGTCTGAGATACTTCATCCAGGATCACCAGATGTAAACATGGGGCAGGAGGATTCAAGAGAAATTAAAGGAGCTAAAAGTGGAGAGAGATAAAGGATATTTTGATTCAAGCAACAGTCCAGGGCACGGTTATCAGGGCAAAGAAGATGTCTATGTTTCAGGAGGGTATCCAAAACAAGGGAAAATCCAGCACTCTTGTACCAGATTTTTCAATCCTTCTTGGCCTGACTGTAGAAATGTGTCCCCGCTGGAAGATAGGGGGTAAAGCCCCTGATTGGCATGCTTATCTTCTCAATAAAATGATGTGGAGATCGGATTAAAGGACGGTAAATATTTTCCCTGAGTGTAAAAGCCCCTATTGCTGTAAAGGGCTGCTCATGTGGTGTTCTTCCTCACTCTCTCCTTGTTTTCATCATACATTCTACTTGGGGAATGGTTCTTTTGCAATCACATATTTTCTTTCCAATTAAATTTTATAGTGTGCTTTTGTGGGATGCAGTGTTTGAAAAACTATGTTGTCCCTGAGGTGCCACACATATTTTGTGAATATCTATCATTTTGTGGATAGCAGGTGGGCCAAGAGTGTCCTGAGTTGCTTTCCCTTTGAAAGGTCCAGGACAACTGATTGCCACAGCAATGGCAAGATGCCCATCAATCCTTGTGACACAACATCCTCTCTGTGAGAGTAGAGGGGCGTGATGGGCCCATGTGAGAAACTCTCACCCTCACACATCGAGGGTTGGAGGATTGGCACCCTGAGCTTTTTTTTTTCTGGAGGTATGTTGATACTGATGTAAAGGATGATCCATCAGATGGGTGGTTCAATTAATGAACGGTATTATTTCCACCCTAAGCCTCATGGCCACCACTCTCATCATGCTATGGATCTAAACATTGATTATAGAGTCTGTTGTTTGATCATGCTATAACATAATGTGACAAGTGAGCTGACCACCTCACGTCTTTTCCTACATGTGAAAAAAGACTCGTGCCTAATGCCTGTTTGAAACACATCATTCCAGAGCCCAAACCATGAAACAAGGCCCCTCTGCCTTCAACCAAGTGTGATGCGCTCGATATCTCCCCTGAAGAGGACATTCCAAAGGGGAACTTACAACCTCTACACTTCTGGAATATACATGTTTAATAGCTGAAATCACAGTCTAGCCATCCAAAGCAAAGGAATTTTACTGAGAATGAAGCTGGGATATTTCTGGTGTATTTCCACAGGTTGACAAGGACAAGTCCTGCATCTTTGTGTTCCAGTTGTTAGTGTGGTGAGTAGGACCACTGCCAGCTTGTTTGTGGTGTCCACAATTGTCAGAAAAGGTGGGAGGGTCTCTCTTCTGATCCTTGGTGAGCCCCTGTGGTGAGTGTTTTCAAGTGTAGGGTCATGTGCTTTCCTCTTGTGTGAGAGGGGGACTCTGGCTTTTCCAAACTAGGGTTAAAAAATGGCGAGTTTCCCCAAAATTAGACTGGTTTGTTGTGTGACAGAAAAAACGTGCTCTGGCCCATTTCAGCTAGGCTCTGCTCAGGTGTGCTCATATCAGTGTTCAGATGCCAATTCACTGAGACATGGGTAGTCACAGACTTCATTTCCTAAATCCCCCAAGCACAACTCCAGAGATCCACCTCCCAGGCAAATCCATAAATCTGATAGTCCAGGTGGGGTCTGCTGAAGTAAGCTGATTCTTGATAGAGCCCTCATGTGAATGTGGTGGAAAATATATTGATCTCTGTTGCAAATATGGGACCACGTATACTGCAGTACATATGAAATGGTCAGTGGGCAACCATGAAGGGCTGACAACAGGAAGAGTGGGTTTAGGATGATGGAAAGTTGGAATGTCTCTAAGACAACAGAGGAGTTCTTTCCGGACGACCACTATTATATTTGATAGGGCATTGAAGGATGGCAGAAAAATGTTGGGTAATGACTTGGAGTGCTATCCTGGTTGAGTTGTGTCACCCAGGATCACCACAGGTAAACATGGGGCAGGAGGATTCGAGAGAGAAATTAAAGGAGCTAAAAGTGGAGAGATGAAAGAGATTTAGATTTAAGCAGCAGTCTAGGGCATGATCTCAGAGCCAAGCTGGTGTCTGTGTTTCAGGAGGATATCTGACACAAGGGAAAAAACAGCACTCTTGAACCAGATTCTTCACTTCTTCTTGGCCTGATTCTAGAAATTTATGCATTAGAATCTCTAATCCCTGCTGGAATATAGACATTAAAGCCACAGTTTAGCACCTTTATCTTCTCAAATGGCATCATGTGGAGATCAGGTTAAAGGACAGTAGATATTTTCCCTGAGCCAAAAAGCCCCTTCCCATGTAAAGGGCTGCTCATGTGGTTTTCTTCCTCACTCTATCCCTGTTTTAATTGTCCAGGCTTGTTGGAGTGTGGGTCTTTTTTAATCACATATTTTCTTTCCAAATGTGATTTTATACTGTGTATTCATGGGATGCACTTTTGAAAAACCACGTTGAGCTTGAATTGCCACACATGTTCGGGGAAAGATCCATCATGATGTAGAGAGCAGGTTGGTGCATATTAGGCCATGTTGACTTCCCTCTGAAAGGTCCTGGCCAACTGGGTGCCATGGCAATTGAATGATACCCCTTGAGTCTTGTGACACAACAGCCTCTCTGTGAGTGGAGAGGGGTATGATGGGCCCCATATGGGAAGCTCTCACCCTCACACCTTGGGGGTTGTTTGATGGGCACCCTGAGAAGTTGTCCTAGAGGTAAGATATTACTGATGTAATGGATGATCCATCAGATGGGTGGTAAAATTTGACAAACAGTATTATCTCCATCTTTTGCCTCATGGCCACCACTCTCATCAGGCTCCCGTGATAAATATCAATTACATGTTTAATCATGGTATATTATAAAAGTTCCATTGGCCTGAACACCCTAAGTACTTTCTTACCTGAGAAAAAAGACTCATGCCTAGTGCCCATTTGAAACACCTCATTCCAGAGCCCAAACAATGAAACCAGGCCCCTCTGCCTTCAACCGTGAGGCCCTCAATATCACCACTGAAACAGACATTCAGAAATTACAACTCCACGCTTGTGAATATACATAAATAGATGAAATCACAGGCTTGCCATCAAAAGCAAAGGGATTTTACTGAGAAGGGAAGCTGGGATATTTCTGGTGGATTTTTCACAGATTGATAAACACAAGCACTGTATTTTTGGGTGCTGGCTGTTAGTGTGTTTCCCTGGACAAGAGCCATCTTGTTTGTGGTGTCCACAATTGTCAGGATCGGAGGGAGGGTATATCTTCTGATCCTTCATGAGTCCTGTGGTGAGGGCTTCAAGTGGAGCACCTTGAAGTTTCCCTGCTGGAGGATAGGTGATTCTGGTCCTGCCAATTGAGGGCCCAGAGAAGGATGAGGAGTGTCTGAAATAGAGACTGGTTTAGGTGACAGAACACTCACACTCTGGCCTATTTTTTTAATACTTTTTTATTTTCCCACTGTACAGCAAGGGGGTCAGGTTATCCTTACATGTATACATTACAATTACATTTTTCCCCCACCCTTTCTTCTGTTGCAACATGAGTATCTAGACAAAGTTCTCAATGCTATTCAGCAGGATCTCCTTGTAAATCTATTCTAAGTTGTGTCTGATGAAACAAGCTCCAGATCCCTCCCACTCCCTCCCCCTCCATCAGGCAGCCACAAGTCTCTTTTCCAAGTCCATGATTTTCTTATCTGTGGAGATGTTCATTTGTGCTGGATATTAGATTCCAGTTATAAGTGATTTCATATGGTATTTGTCTTTGTCTTTCTGGCTCATTTCACTCAGTATGAGAGTCTCTAGTTCCATCCATGTTGCTGCAAATGGCATTATGTCATTCTTTCATATGGCTGAGTAGTATTCCATTGTGTATATATATACCACATCTTCCAAATCCAATCATCTGTCAATGGACATTTGGGTTGTTTCCATGTCCTGGCTATTGTGAATAGGGCTGCAATGAACACGCGGGTGCACGTGTCTCTTTTAAGTAGAGTTTTGTCCAGATAGATGCTCAAGAGTGGGATTGCGGGGTCATATGGAAGTTCTATGGATAGATTTCTAAGGTATCTCCAAACTGTTCTCCATAGTGGCTGTACCAGTTTACATTCCCACCAACAGTGCAGGAGGGTTCCCTTTTCTCCATAACCTCTCCAACATTTGTTATTTGTGGAAGCTGGTATATTTCTGATGGATATTTCACAGTTTGATAAGCACAACCCTGGTCTCTTTGTTTGCTCACTGTTAGTTTGCTGACTAGGGCCACTGCCAGCTTTTTTTGTGATGGCCACAATTGTCTAGAAGAGAAGCATCATCAAACTTATGAACCTCATGATACCTGCCAGGAGGGCTTCAAGTGGAGGTTCTTGAAAATTCCATCTTGGAGGAGAGGGTATTCTTTCCTTGCCAATCATGGGTCTAGAAAAAGATATGGAGTGTCCCAAATAGAGACTTGTTTTATATGACAGAGCAATGCACTCTGGCCCATTGTCAGCCAGGACCTGCTCAATGGTGCTCAGACCGGTGTTCAGAAGCCAATTCACTTAGACATGGAGAGTCACAGACTTCATTTCCTAAATCCCCCAAGCACAACTCCAGAGATCCACCTCCCCAGCAAATCCACAAACCTGATCATCCAGGTGGGGTCTTCTGCAGGTCAGCTAATTCTTGAAAGAGCCATCATGTGAACCTGGTTGAAAATGTGTTGATGTTTGAGTCAAATATGGGACCACATAGGTCTCAGTAAATATGAGGTGGTCAGGAGGTCAGCGTGGCGGGCTCTCAATGGGAAGTGTGGGAGTTGGATGGCTGAGTTGGAATGTCTCTATACCAGCAATGTTTTTTTCTGGGCCACTGCTTTTATGTTTGATAGGGGATCGGAATACAGAGGGAAATTTTTGGGTAAAGACTTGGACAGCTCCCCTGGCCAAGATATGTCATCCAGGATCACCAGAAGTAACCTGGGGCAGGAGGTTTCAAGAGAAGTGCAGAAGGGAGAGGTGGACAGAGAGAAGAAGTGAAAGATAAAGAGATTTTGAAAAATTCAAACTGTCCAGGGCATGATCTCAGTGCCAAGCATGGTTTGCATTTAAGGAGGCAATCTGAAATAAAGGAAAATCCAGCATTCTTGTACCAAATTTTTCACTGCTTCTTTACCTGACATTAGAAGTGTGTCCATTACACTCTCTATTCACCAATGGAAAAACCGGGTTAAGACCACTGTTTTGCAGCCTTATTACTCAAATGACATGATGAGATCCAATTTAAAGGACAGATATACTTTCCCTGAGAAGAATAGCACCTTCCCATATAAAGGGCTGCTCACTCTTTCCTTGTATTCATTATCCAGGCTACTTGGGTAGTGGGCCTATTACAATCCACATATATTATTTCCCAATGAGATTTTATGCTGTGTATTCCTGGGATGCCAGTGTTTGAAAACCACGTTGACCCTGAAGTGCCACCCATGTTCTGGGACAGAGCCCACTCATTATGTAGAGAGCAAGGGGCTATGAGTGGGTGAAGTTCCCTCTGAAAGGTCAGGCCCACTCGTTTCCATGGCAACTAGAAAGTCACCAATTTAGCCATGTGACACAGCATCCTGCCTGTGAGTGGAGAGGGGCGGGATGTGGCCCCATGTGGGAAGCTCTCACCCTCACAACTCGAGGTTGGATGATGGGCCGCCTGAGCTGTTGTTCTTGAGGTATGTTGATACTGATGTAAATGATGATCCATCAGATGGGTGTACAATTTGACCAACAGTATTATCCATCTATAGCCTCATGGCCACCACTCTCATCAGTTCTCCTAAGCTAAACATGATTATACGGTCTTGATTTTGAACACGCTATCTCATAAGGGGACCAATGAGCCAAACACCCTCGAGTATTTCCCTACATGTGAAAAAGACTTGTGCCTTATGCCCATTTGAAAACACATTATTCAGAGCCCAAAACATGAAACTAGGCCCTTGGCCTTTAACCAAGTACAAGGCACACAGTATCACCAATGGAGAGAAGAGATTCAAAAGGGGAGGAAATTACACCTCCAGACTTCTGCATATACATGTCAATAGCTGAAATCACAGGCTTAGACATCCACTGCAAAGGAATCTTACCTATGTGAAGCTGGGATATTTCTGGTGTATATTCACAGGTTGATAAGCACAAGACCTGTCTCTTTGGGTGCTGGTTGTTAGTGTGACTAGGGACACTGCCAGCTTGTTTCTGGTGTCCACAATTGTCAAGAACATAGGGATGTCACTCTAATTATCCTCCACGAGCCCTGTGACACATGTTTCAGGTGAAGGTTCTTCAGACTTCCCTCTGGAGGAGAAGGTATTCCAGCCTTGCCAATCAAAGATCTAGACAAGGATGAGGGGTGTCCAAAATAGAGACTGATTTAGGGTGACCTTAAAACTTGCATTCTGTTCATTATCAACCAGGCCTTGCTCAAGAATCCTCACACCAGTGTCCAGATGCGAATTCACTGAGATATGGAGAGTCACAGACTTCATTTCCTAAATCCCAAAATCACAACTCCAGAGAGCCCACCTCCCAGGCAAATCCACAAGACCTGATGGTACATGTGGGGTCTTCTGCAGGTAAGCTAATTCTTGTCAGAGCCCTCATGTGAAATGGATATAAATGTATTGACCTCTGTGTCAAATATGGGGCCATGTAGACTGCAGTACATATGAGGTGGTCAGTGGGTGACTGTGAATGGCTGACAATGGGAAGAGTGGGGGTAGGATGGCCAAGTTGGAATATTTATATACCAACAGAGCAGTTCATTCTGGACCACTGCTTGTATATTCAATAGGGGATCAGAAGTTGGAGGGAAAATAATGGGTAAGGACTTGGACTGCTATCCTGGATGATAAATGTCATCCATTATCACCACAGGTAAACTTGGGCCAGGAGGATTCAAGAGAATGTGAAGGTGGGAGATGTGAAGAGATAGATAGATAGATAGAGAGAGAGAGATAAAGGAGATTTTGATTCAAGCAAGAGTCTAGGGCACAAACTTCAGCACCAAGCAGGTGTCTGGGTTTCAGGAGGATATCCAACACAAGGAAAAAACCAGCATACTTGTACAAGATTCTTCCACTCCTTATTGACCTTACTCTAGAAATGTGTCCTTTACAATCACTGCTCCCCACTGGAATATAGGGGTAAAAGCCCCTATTTGGCACACTTGTCTTCTCAAATTACTTGATGTGGAGATGAGATTAATGGACAGTATATATTTTCCCAGAGCTGAAAAGCCCCTTCACATGTAAAGTGCTGCTCATGGGGTGTTCTTCCTCACTCTTTCCTTGTTTTTATTATCCAGGCTACTAGGGGATTGGATCTTTTTCAATCACATTTTATCTTTCCAAATGACATTTTATACTTTGGATTCCTGGGATGCAGTGCTTGAAAAACCACATTGACCCTAAAATGCCACTCATGTTCTGGGAAAGAGCCATCATTATGTAGAGATCAGGCGGGCCCAGAATGGGCAGAGTTGCCTTCCTTCTGAAAGGTCCAACCCCACGTGCTGCCAAGGCAATAGCATGACACTCATTGAACCTTGTGACACAACAGCCTCTCTGTGAGTGGAGCGGTGTGTGATGGGCCTCATGTGGGAAGCTATCACCATCACAACCCGAGCTGTTTTTCTGGAGGTATGTTGATACTGATGTAAATGATGATCCATCAGATTGGTGGTACAATTTGACCAACAGTACTATCTCCATCATTAGCCTCATGGCCACCACACTCACAAGTCTCTTTATATAAACATGAATAATAAAGACATAGAGTTTGATCATGGTATATCTTATAGGGACCAGTGACGAAAACACCTCAAGTCTTTTCCTACACATGAAAAAGATTCGTGCCAAATGCCCATTTAAAACACCTACTTTCAGAGCCAAAACCATGAAACCCGGCCCCCTCTTCCTTAATCCAAGTGTGAAGCCCTCCATATCATCAATGAAGAAGACATTGCAAAGGGGGGAAATTACAACTCCACGCTTCTGAATACACATGTCAATAGCTGAAATCACAGGCTAGCCCTTCCAAGCAAAGGAAATTTACTGAGAATGAAGCTGGGATATTTCAAGTGGATTTTTCACAAGTTAATAAGCACAAACACTGTCTCTTTCTGTTCTGGCTGTTAGTGTGGTGACTAGGGCCACTGCCAGCATTTTTGTGGTGTTCACAATTGTCAGGAAGGGAAGCAGGGTACCTCTTCTGATCCTCCATGAGCCCTTTGGTGGGGCCTTCCAGTGGAGGGTCTTGAAGTTTCCACTTTGAGGAGAGGGGATTCTGGCCCTGCAAATCTAGGGTCTAGAGAAGGATGAGGAATGTCCAAAATAGAGACTGGTTCTACGTGACAGAACTTTTGCACTCTGGCCAATTATCAGCCATGCCCTGCTCAAGGTTGCTCAGACAGATGTTCAGATGCCAATTCACTGAGACATGGAGAGTCTCAGACTTTATTTCCTAAATCCCCCAAGTATGAATCCAGATACCCACCTCCCTGGGAAATCCACAAGATCTGATCATTCATGTGGGGTCTGCTTCAGGTAAGATAATACTTGCTAGAGCCCTCAATGGAACGTGGTTGAAAATGTGTTGATCTCTGAGTCAAATATGGGACCATGTAGACCACAATACATATGAGTTGGTAAGCACGTCACCGTGAAGCACTTACAATGGGAAGTGTGTGGGTCGACTGGCCGAGTTGGAATGTCTCTATACCTACAGAGTAGTTATTTCTGGACCACAGCTTGTATATTGATAGGGGATTGGAATATAGAGGGAAAATATTGGGTAAAGACTTGGACTGCTATCCCGACCGATATGTGTCATCCAGGATCACCACAAGTAACCTTTGGGCAGGAGGATTCGAGAAAAAGCTCAGGATAGGGAATTGGAGAGAGAGAGAGAGAGAGAGAGAGAGAGAGAGAGAGAGAGAGAGAGATGAGAGAGAGAGAGAGAAAGGAGATTTGATTCAAGCAACAGTCCAGGGCATGATCTCAGTGACTACGCATGTGTTTTTGTTTCGTGAGGATATCTGACACAAGGTAAAACCCAGCACTCTTGTACCAGATTATTCACTCCTCCTTGGCCTGAATCTAGAAATGTGTCCATTGCAATCTCTAATACCCACTGGAAGATAGGGGGTAAAGCCCCTGTTTCTCACCCTTATCATCTCAAGTGACTTGATGTGGAGATCAGGTTTAAAGGACAGTAGATATGTTCCCTGAATGGAAATGCCCCTCCCCATATAAAGTGCTGCTCTTGTGGTGGTCTTCCTCGCTCGTTCCTGTTTTCATTATCCAGGCTACTTGGGGAAGGGGTCTTTTTCAATCACATATTTACTTTCCAAATGAGATTTTATACTGTGGCTTTCTGGGATGCAGTTTTGAAAAAACCACTTTGACCCTGAAGTGCCATACATGTTTGGGGAAATAACCACCATTGTGTAGAGAGCAGGTGGGCCCAGAGTCTGTGGAGTTCCCTTCCCTATAATAGATCCAGGCCAACTGGTTGCCATGGAAATGGAATGATGCCCATTGATCCTTGTGACACAACCTCCTCTCTGTGAGTAGAGAGGGGCATGTTGGGCCCCATTTGGGAAGCTCTCACATTCACAACTAGACAATTGAATATGGGCACCCTGAACTGTTGTTCTGGAGGTATGTTGATACTGATATAAAGGATGATCTGTTAGATGGGTGGTACAATTTGACCAACAGTATTATCTACATCTTTAGGCTCATAGCCAGCACTCTCATCAGGCTCCCAGGATAAATGATTATAAAGGCGTGCTGTTTGATCATGGTATATCTAAAAGGTTTCAGTGAGCTGAACACCTCTAGTCTTTTCCTACCTGTGAAAAAGACTCAAGCCTAACCCCCATTTGAAACACATCATTCCAGAGCCCAAACAATGAAACCAGGCCCCTCTTCTTTCAACCATGTCGAAGGCAATCAATATCATCCCTGATGAGGACATTCCAAGGGGGAAATTACAACTCCATACTTCTAAATATACACGTCAATAGCTGAAATCATATGCTCGCCTTCCAAAGCAAAGGAATTTTACAGAGAATGAAGCTGGGGTATTTCTCATGGATTTTTCACTGGTTGATAATCACAAGCCCTGTCTCTTTAGGTGCTGGCTGTTAGTGTGATGACTAGGGACACTTCCAGGATTTTGTGGTGTCCACAATTTTCAGGAAGGGAAGCAGAATGTCTCTTATGATCAATCTTGAGCCCTTTGGTAAGGGCTACAATTGGAGGACATTGAGGTTACCTCTTGGAGGAGAAGTGATACTGGCCCTGTAAATTGAGGGTTTAGAGAATGATGAGGTTGGTCCCAAATAGAGACTGGTTTTGGGTGACAGAAAACTTGCCCTCTGGCCTATGTCAGACAGGCCCTGCTCCAGGGTGCTCAGAATGGTGTTTGGTTGCCAATTCACTGAGACATGGAGAATCACAGAATTCACTTCCTAAACCCCCAAGCATGAGTCCAGTTATTCACCTCCAAACAAATCCATAAGATCTTATCATCCAAGTTGGGTCTACTTCAGGTAAGATAATTATTTCCAGATCCTTCAAGTGAACATGGTTGAAAATGTGTTGATCTGAGTCAAATATGGGATCACATAGACCTCAGCACATATGAGGTGGTCTGGGTTGTCACACGCATGCCTGACAATGGGGAGATTGGGGATATGATCCTCAAGTTGGAATGTCTCTATATCAACAGAGGAGTTCTCTCTGGACCACAGGTTGTACATTTGATAGGGGATTGGAAGACAGAGTGAAAATATGGGTAATGACTTGGACTGCTATCCTGTCTGAGATACTTCATCCAGGATCACCAGATGTAAACATGGGGCAGGAGGATTCAAGAGAAATTAAAGGAGCTAAAAGTGGAGAGAGATAAAGGATATTTTGATTCAAGCAACAGTCCAGGGCACGGTATCAGGGCAAAGAAGATGTCTATGTTTCAGGAGGGTATCCAAAACAAGGGAAAATCCAGCAACTCTTGTACCAGATTTTTCAATCCTTCTTGGCCTGACTGTAGAAATGTGTCCCCGCTGGAAGATAGGGGGTAAAGCCCCTGATTGGCATGCTTATCTTCTCAAATAAAATGATGTGGAGATCGGATTAAAGGACGGTAAATATTTTCCCTGAGTGTAAAAGCCCCTATTGCTGTAAAGGGCTGCTCATGTGGTGTTCTTCCTCACTCTCTCCTTGTTTTCATCATACATTCTACTTGGGGAATGGTTCTTTGCAATCACATATTTTCTTTCCAATTAAATTTTATAGTGTGCTTTTGTGGGATGCAGTGTTTGAAAAACTATGTTGTCCCTGAGGTGCCACACATATTTTGTGAATATCTATCATTTTGTGGATAGCAGGTGGGCCAAGAGTGTCCTGAGTTGCTTTCCCTTTGAAAGGTCCAGGACAACTGATTGCCACAGCAATGGCAAGATGCCCATCAATCCTTGTGACACAACATCCTCTCTGTGAGAGTAGAGGGCGTGATGGGCCCATGTGAGAAACTCTCACCCTCACACATCGAGGGTTGGAGGATTGGCACCCTGAGCTTTTTTTTTCTGGAGGTATGTTGATACTGATGTAAAGGATGATCCATCAGATGGGTGGTTCAATTTAATGAACGGTATTATTTCCACCCTAAGCCTCATGGCCACACTCTCATCATGCTATGGATCTAAACATTGATTATAGAGTCTTGTTGTTTGATCATGCTATAACATAATGTGACAAGTGAGCTGACCACCTCACGTCTTTTCCTACATGTGAAAAAAGACTCGTGCCTAATGCCTGTTTGAAACACATCATTCCAGAGCCCAAACCATGAAACAAGGCCCCTCTGCCTTCAACCAAGTGTGATGCGCTCGATATCTCCCCTGAAGAGGACATTCCAAAGGGGAACTTACAACTCTACACTTCTGAATATACATGTTAATAGCTGAAATCACAGTCTAGCCATCCAAAGCAAAGGAATTTTACTGAGAATGAAGCTGGGATATTTCTGGTGTATTTCCACAGGTTGACAAGGACAAGTCCTGCATCTTTGTGTTCCAGTTGTTAGTGTGGTGAGTAGGACCACTGCCAGCTTGTTTGTGGTGTCCACAATTGTCAGAAAAGGTGGGAGGGTCTCTCTTCTGATCCTTGGTGAGCCCTGTGGTGAGTGTTTCAAGTGTAGGGTCATGTGCTTTCCCTCTTGTGTGAGAGGGGACTCTGGCTTTTCCAAACTAGGGTAAAAAAATGGCGAGTTTCCCCAAAATAGACTGGTTTTGTGTGACAGAAAAAACGTGCTCTGGCCCATTTTCAGCTAGGCTCTGCTCAGGTGTGCTCATATCAGTGTTCAGATGCCAATTCACTGAGACATGGGTAGTCACAGACTTCATTTCCTAAATCCCCCAAGCACAACTCCAGAGATCCACCTCCCAGGCAAATCCATAAAATCTGATAGTCCAGGTGGGGTCTGCTGAAGTAAGCTGATTCTTGATAGAGCCCTCATGTGAATGTGGTGGAAAATATATTGATCTCTGTTGCAAATATGGGACCACGTATACTGCAGTACATATGAAATGGTCAGTGGGCAACCATGAAGGGCTGACAACAGGAAGAGTGGGTTTAGGATGGACAAGTTGGAATGTCTCTAAGACAACAGAGGAGTTCTTTCCGGACGACCACTATTATATTTGATAGGGCATTGAAGGATGGCAGAAAAATGTTGGGTAATGACTTGGAGTGCTATCCTGGTTGAGTTGTGTCACCCAGGATCACCACAGGTAAACATGGGGCAGGAGGATTCGAGAGAAATTAAAGGAGCTAAAAGTGGAGAGAGATGAAAGAGATTTAGATTTAAGCAGCAGTCTAGGGCATGATCTCAGAGCCAAGCTGGTGTCTGTGTTTCAGGAGGATATCTGACACAAGGGAAAAAACAGCACTCTTGAACCAGATTCTTCACTTCTTCTTGGCCTGATTCTAGAAATTTATGCATTAGAATCTCTAATCCCTGCTGGAATATAGACATTAAAGCCACAGTTTAGCACCTTTATCTTCTCAAATGGCATCATGTGGAGATCAGGTTAAAGGACAGTAGATATTTTCCCTGAGCCAAAAAGCCCCTTCCCATGTAAAGGGCTGCTCATGTGGTTTTCTTCCTCACTCTATCCCTGTTTTAATTGTCCAGGCTTGTTGGAGTGTGGGTCTTTTTTAATCACATATTTTCTTTCCAAATGTGATTTTATACTGTGTATTCATGGGATGCACTTTTTGAAAAACCACGTTGAGCTTGAATTGCCACACATGTTCGGGGAAAGATCCATCATGATGTAGAGAGCAGGTTGGTGCATATTAGGCCATGTTGACTTCCCTCTGAAAGGTCCTGGCCAACTGGGTGCCATGGCAATTGAATGATACCCCTTGAGTCTTGTGACACAACAGCCTCTCTGTGAGTGGAGAGGGGTATGATGGGCCCCATATGGGAAGCTCTCACCCTCACACCTTGGGGGTTGTTTGATGGGCACCCTGAGAAGTTGTCCTAGAGGTAAGATATTACTGATGTAATGGATGATCCATCAGATGGGTGGTAAAATTTGACAAACAGTATTATCTCCATCTTTTGCCTCATGGCCACCACTCTCATCAGGCTCCCGTGATAAATATCAATTACATGTTTAATCATGGTATATTATAAAAGTTCCATTGGCCTGAACACCCTAAGTACTTTCTTACCTGAGAAAAAAGACTCATGCCTAGTGCCCATTTGAAACACCTCATTCCAGAGCCCAAACAATGAAACCAGGCCCCTCTGCCTTCAACCGTGAGGGCCCTCAATATCACCACTGAAACAGACATTCAGAAATTACAACTCCACGCTTGTGAATATACATATAAATAGATGAAATCACAGGCTTGCCATCAAAAGCAAAGGGATTTTACTGAGAAGGAAGCTGGGATATTTCTGGTGGATTTTTCACAGATTGATAAACACAAGCACTGTATTTTTGGGTGCTGGCTGTTAGTGTGTTTCCCTGGACAAGAGCCATCTTGTTTGTGGTGTCCACAATTGTCAGGATCGGAGGGAGGGTATATCTTCTGATCCTTCATGAGTCCTGTGGTGAGGGCTTCAAGTGGAGCACCTTGAAGTTCCCTGCTGGAGGATAGGTGATTCTGGTCCTGCCAATTGAGGGCCCAGAGAAGGATGAGGAGTGTCTGAAATAGAGACTGGTTTAGGTGACAGAACACTCACACTCTGGCCTATTTTTTTAATACTTTTTTATTTTCCCACTGTACAGCAAGGGGGTCAGGTTATCCTTACATGTATACATTACAATTACTATTTTTCCCCCACCCTTTCTTCTGTTGCAACATGAGTATCTAGACAAAGTTCTCAATGCTATTCAGCAGGATCTCCTTGTAAATCTATTCTAAGTTGTGTCTGATGAACACAAGCTCCAGATCCCTCCCACTCCCTCCCCCTCCATCAGGCAGCCACAAGTCTCTTTTCCAAGTCCATGATTTCTTATCTGTGGAGATGTTCATTTGTGCTGGATATTAGATTCCAGTTATAAGTGATTTCATATGGTATTTGTCTTTGTCTTTCTGGCTCATTTCACTCAGTATGAGAGTCTCTAGTTCCATCCATGTTGCTGCAAATGGTATTATGTCATTCTTTCATATGGCTGAGTAGTATTCCATTGTGTATATATATACCACATCTTCCAAATCCAATCATCTGTCAATGGACATTTGGGTTGTTTCCATGTCCTGGCTATTGTGAATAGGGCTGCGATGAAGATGCGGGTGCACGTGTCTCTTTTAGAGTAGAGTTTTGTCCAGATAGATGCTCAAGAGTGGGATTGCGGGGTCATATGGAAGTTCTATGGATAGATTTCTAAGGTATCTCCAAACTGTTCTCCATAGTGGCTGTACCAGTTTACATTCCCACCAACAGTGCAGGAGGGTTCCCTTTTCTCCATAACCTCTCCAACATTTGTTATTTGTGGAAGCTGGTATATTTCTGATGGATATTTCACAGTTTGATAAGCACAACCCTGGTCTCTTTGTTTGCTCACTGTTAGTTTGCTGACTAGGGCCACTGCCAGCTTTTTTTGTGATGGCCACAATTGTCTAGAAGAGAAGCATCATCAAACTTATGAACCTCATGATACCTGCCAGGAGGGCTTCAAGTGGAGGTTCTTGAAAATTCCATCTTGGAGGAGAGGGTATTCTTTCCTTGCCAATCATGGGTCTAGAAAAAGATATGGAGTGTCCCAAATAGAGACTTGTTTTATATGACAGAGCAATGCACTCTGGCCCATTGTCAGCCAGGACCTGCTCAATGGTGCTCAGACCGGTGTTCAGAAGCCAATTCACTTAGACATGGAGAGTCACAGACTTCATTTCCTAAATCCCCCAAGCACAACTCCAGAGATCCACCTCCCCAGCAAATCCACAAACCTGATCATCCAGGTGGGGTCTTCTGCAGGTCAGCTAATTCTTGAAAGAGCCATCATGTGAACCTGGTTGAAAATGTGTTGATGTTTGAGTCAAATATGGGACCACATAGGTCTCAGTAAATATGAGGTGGTCAGGAGGTCAGCGTGGCGGGCTCTCAATGGGAAGTGTGGGAGTTGGATGGCTGAGTTGGAATGTCTCTATACCAGCAATGTATTTTTTCTGGGCCACTGCTTTTATGTTTGATAGGGGATCGGAATACAGAGGGAAATTTTTGGGTAAAGACTTGGACAGCTCCCCTGGCCAAGATATGTCATCCAGGATCACCAGAAGTAACCTGGGGCAGGAGGTTTCAAGAGAAAGTGCAGAAGGGAGAGGTGGACAGAGAGAAGAAGTGAAAGATAAAGAGATTTTGAAAAATCAACTGTCCAGGGCATGATCTCAGTGCCAAGCATGTGTTTGCATTTCAGGAGGATATCTGACATAAAGGAAAATCCAGCATTCTTGTACCAAATTTTTCACTGCTTCTTTACCTGACATTAGAAGTGTGTCCATTACAATCTCTATTCACCAATGGAAAACAGGGTTAAGACCACTGTTTTGCAGCCTTATTTACTCAAATGACATGATGAGATCAATTTAAAGGACAGTATATACTTTCCCTGAGAAGAATAGCCCCTTCCCATATAAAGGGCTGCTCACTCTTTCCTTGTATTCATTATCCAGGCTACTTGGGTAGTGGGCCTATTACAATCACATATATTATTTCCAAATGAGATTTTATGCTGTGTATTCCTGGGATGCAGTGTTTGAAAACCCACGTTGACCCTGAAGTGCCACCCATGTTCTGGGAAAGAGCCATCATTATGTAGAGAGCAAGTGGGCTATGAGTGGGTGAAGTTCCCTCTGAAAGGTCCAGGCCCACTCGTTTCCATGGCAATAGAAAGTCACCAATTTAGCCATGTGACACAGCATCCTGCCTGTGAGTGGAGAGGGGCGGGATGGGCCCCATGTGGGAAGCTCTCACCCTCACAACTCGAGGGTTGGATGATGGGCAGCCTGAGCTGTTGTTCTTGAGGTATGTTGATACTGATGTAAATGATGATCCATCAGATGGGTGTACAATTTGACCAACAGTATTATCCATCTATAGCCTCATGGCCACCACTCTCATCAGTCTCCTAAGCTAAACATTGATTATACGGTCTTGATTTTGAACACGCTATCTCATAAAGGGACCAATGAGCCAAACACCTCGAGTATTTCCCTACATGTGAAAAAAGACTTGTGCCTTATGCCCATTTGAAACACATTATTCCAGAGCCCAAAACATGAAACTAGGCCCTTTGGCCTTTAACCAAGTACAAGGCACACAGTATCACCAATGGAGAAGAGATTCAAAAGGGGGAAATTACACCTCCAGACTTCTGCATATACATGTCAATAGCTGAAATCACAGGCTAGACATCCAATGCAAAGGAATTTTACCTATGCTGAAGCTGGGATATTTCTGGTGTATATTTCACAGGTTGATAAGCACAAGACCTGTCTCTTTGGGTGCTGGTTGTTAGTGTGACTAGGGACACTGCCAGCTTGTTTCTGGTGTCCACAATTGTCAAGAACATAGGGAATGTCACTCTAATTATCCTCCACGAGCCCTGTGACAAATGTTTCAGGTGAAGGTTCTTCAGACTTCCCTCTTGGAGGAGAAGGTATTCCAGCCTTGCCAATCAAAGATCTAGACAAGGATGAGGGGTGTCCAAAATAGAGACTGATTTAGGGTGACATAAAACTTGCATTCTGTTCCATTATCAACCAGGCCTTGCTCAAGAATCCTCACACCAGTGTCCAGATGCGAATTCACTGAGATATGGAGAGTCACAGACTTCATTTCCTAAATCCCAAAATCACAACTCCAGAGAGCCACCTCCCAGGCAAATCCACAAGACCTGATGGTACATGTGGGGTCTTCTGCAGGTAAGCTAATTCTTGTCAGAGCCCTCATGTGAAAATGGATATAAATGTATTGACCTCTGTGTCAAATATGGGGCCATGTAGACTGCAGTACATATGAGGTGGTCAGTGGGTGACTGTGAATGGCTGACAATGGGAAGAGTGGGGGTAGGATGGCCAAGTTGGAATATTTATATACCAACAGAGCAGTTCATTCTGGACCACTGCTTGTATATTCAATAGGGGATCAGAAGTTGGAGGGAAAATAATGGGTAAGGACTTGGACTGCTATCCTGGATGATAAATGTCATCCATTATCACCACAGGTAAACTTGGGCCAGGAGGATTCAAGAGAATGTGAAGGTGGGAGATGTGAAGAGATAGATAGATAGATAGAGAGAGAGAGATAAAGGAGATTTTGATTCAAGCAAGAGTCTAGGGCACAACTTCAGCACCAAGCAGGTGTCTGGGTTTCAGGAGGATATCCAACACAAGGAAAAAACCAGCATACTTGTACAAGATTCTTCACTCCTTATTGACCTTACTCTAGAAATGTGTCCTTTACAATCACTGCTCCCCACTGGAATATAGGGGTAAAAGCCCCTATTTGGCACACTTGTCTTCTCAAATTACTTGATGTGGAGATGAGATTAATGGACAGTATATATTTTCCCAGAGCTGAAAAGCCCCTTCACATGTAAAGTGCTGCTCATGGGGTGTTCTTCCTCACTCTTTCCTTGTTTTTATTATCCAGGCTACTAGGGGATTGGATCTTTTTCAATCACATTTTATCTTTCCAAATGACATTTTATACTTTGGATTCCTGGGATGCAGTGCTTGAAAAACCACATTGACCCTAAAATGCCACTCATGTTCTGGGAAAGAGCCATCATTATGTAGAGATCAGGCGGGCCCAGAATGGGCAGAGTTGCCTTCCTTCTGAAAGGTCCAACCCCACGTGCTGCCAAGGCAATAGCATGACACTCATTGAACCTTGTGACACAACAGCCTCTCTGTGAGTGGAGCGGTGTGTGATGGGCCTCATGTGGGAAGCTATCACCATCACAACCCGAGCTGTTTTTCTGGAGGTATGTTGATACTGATGTAAATGATGATCCATCAGATTGGTGGTACAATTTGACCAACAGTACTATCTCCATCATTAGCCTCATGGCCACCACACTCACAAGTCTCTTTATATAAACATGAATAATAAAGACATAGAGTTTGATCATGGTATATCTTATAGGGACCAGTGACGAAAACACCTCAAGTCTTTTCCTACACATGAAAAAAGATTCGTGCCAAATGCCCATTTAAAACACCTACTTTCAGAGCCAAAACCATGAAACCCGGCCCCTCTTCCTTAATCCAAGTGTGAAGCCCTCCATATCATCAATGAAGAAGACATTGCAAAGGGGGAAATTACAACTCCACGCTTCTGAATACACATGTCAATAGCTGAAATCACAGGCTAGCCCTTCCAAGCAAAGGAAATTTACTGAGAATGAAGCTGGGATATTTCAAGTGGATTTTTCACAAGTTAATAAGCACAAACACTGTCTCTTTCTGTTCTGGCTGTTAGTGTGGTGACTAGGGCCACTGCCAGCATTTTTGTGGTGTTCACAATTGTCAGGAAGGGAAGCAGGGTACCTCTTCTGATCCTCCATGAGCCCTTTGGTGGGGCCTTCCAGTGGAGGGTCTTGAAGTTTCCACTTTGAGGAGAGGGGATTCTGGCCCTGCAAATCTAGGGTCTAGAGAAGGATGAGGAATGTCCAAAATAGAGACTGGTTCTACGTGACAGAACTTTTGCACTCTGGCCAATTATCAGCCATGCCCTGCTCAAGGTTGCTCAGACAGATGTTCAGATGCCAATTCACTGAGACATGGAGAGTCTCAGACTTTATTTCCTAAATCCCCCAAGTATGAATCCAGATACCCACCTCCCTGGGAAATCCACAAGATCTGATCATTCATGTGGGGTCTGCTTCAGGTAAGATAATACTTGCTAGAGCCCTCAATGGAACGTGGTTGAAAATGTGTTGATCTCTGAGTCAAATATGGGACCATGTAGACCACAATACATATGAGTTGGTAAGCACGTCACCGTGAAGCACTTACAATGGGAAGTGTGTGGGTCGACTGGCCGAGTTGGAATGTCTCTATACCTACAGAGTAGTTATTTCTGGACCACAGCTTGTATATTTGATAGGGGATTGGAATATAGAGGGAAAATATTGGGTAAAGACTTGGACTGCTATCCCGACCGATATGTGTCATCCAGGATCACCACAAGTAACCTTTGGGCAGGAGGATTCGAGAAAAAGCTCAGGATAGGGAATTGGAGAGAGAGAGAGAGAGAGAGAGAGAGAGAGAGAGAGAGAGGAGAGAGAGAGAGAGAGAGAGAGAGATAAAGGAGATTTTGATTCAAGCAACAGTCCAGGGCATGATCTCAGTGACTAAGCATGTGTTTTTGTTTCGTGAGGATATCTGACACAAGGTAAAACCCAGCACTCTTGTACCAGATTATTCACTCCTCCTTGGCCTGAATCTAGAAATGTGTCCATTGCAATCTCTAATACCCACTGGAAGATAGGGGGTAAAGCCCCTGTTTCTCACCCTTATCATCTCAAGTGACTTGATGTGGAGATCAGGTTAAAGGACAGTAGATATGTTCCCTGAATGGAAATGCCCCTCCCCATATAAAGTGCTGCTCTTGTGGTGGTCTTCCTCGCTCGTTCCTGTTTTCATTATCCAGGCTACTTGGGGAAGGGGTCTTTTTCAATCACATATTTACTTTCCAAATGAGATTTTATACTGTGGCTTTCTGGGATGCAGTTTTTGAAAAACCACTTTGACCCTGAAGTGCCATACATGTTTGGGGAAATAACCACCATTGTGTAGAGAGCAGGTGGGCCCAGAGTCTGTGGAGTTCCCTTCCCTATAATAGATCCAGGCCAACTGGTTGCCATGGAAATGGAATGATGCCCATTGATCCTTGTGACACAACCTCCTCTCTGTGAGTAGAGAGGGGCATGTTGGGCCCCATTTGGGAAGCTCTCACATTCACAACTAGACAATTGAATATGGGCACCCTGAACTGTTGTTCTGGAGGTATGTTGATACTGATATAAAGGATGATCTGTTAGATGGGTGGTACAATTTGACCAACAGTATTATCTACATCTTTAGGCTCATAGCCAGCACTCTCATCAGGCTCCCAGGATAAATGATTATAAAGGCGTGCTGTTTGATCATGGTATATCTAAAAGGTTTCAGTGAGCTGAACACCTCTAGTCTTTTCCTACCTGTGAAAAAAGACTCAAGCCTAACCCCCATTTGAAACACATCATTCCAGAGCCCAAACAATGAAACCAGGCCCCTCTTCTTTCAACCATGTCGAAGGCAATCAATATCATCCCTGATGAGGACATTCCAAAGGGGGAAATTACAACTCCATACTTCTAAATATACACGTCAATAGCTGAAATCATATGCTCGCCTTCCAAAGCAAAGGAATTTTACAGAGAATGAAGCTGGGGTATTTCTCATGGATTTTTCACTGGTTGATAATCACAAGCCCTGTCTCTTTAGGTGCTGGCTGTTAGTGTGATGACTAGGGACACTTCCAGGATTTTTGTGGTGTCCACAATTTTCAGGAAGGGAAGCAGAATGTCTCTTATGATCAATCTTGAGCCCTTTGGTAAGGGCTACAATTGGAGGACATTGAGGTTACCTCTTGGAGGAGAAGTGATACTGGCCCTGTAAATTGAGGGTTTAGAGAATGATGAGGTTTGTCCCAAATAGAGACTGGTTTTGGGTGACAGAAAACTTGCCCTCTGGCCTATTGTCAGACAGGCCCTGCTCCAGGGTGCTCAGAATGGTGTTTGGTTGCCAATTCACTGAGACATGGAGAATCACAGAATTCACTTCCTAAACCCCCCAAGCATGAGTCCAGTTATTCACCTCCCAACAAATCCATAAGATCTTATCATCCAAGTTGGGTCTACTTCAGGTAAGATAATTATTTCCAGATCCTTCAAGTGAACATGGTTGAAAATGTGTTGATCTGAGTCAAATATGGGATCACATAGACCTCAGCACATATGAGGTGGTCTGGGTGTCACCACGCATGCCTGACAATGGGGAGATTGGGGATATGATCCTCAAGTTGGAATGTCTCTATATCAACAGAGGAGTTCTCTCTGGACCACAGGTTGTACATTTGATAGGGGATTGGAAGACAGAGTGAAAATATTGGGTAATGACTTGGACTGCTATCCTGTCTGAGATACTTCATCCAGGATCACCAGATGTAAACATGGGGCAGGAGGATTCAAGAGAAATTAAAGGAGCTAAAAGTGGAGAGAGATAAAGGATATTTTGATTCAAGCAACAGTCCAGGGCACGGTATCAGGGCAAAGAAGATGTCTATGTTTCAGGAGGGTATCCAAAACAAGGGAAAATCCAGCACTCTTGTACCAGATTTTTCAATCCTTCTTGGCCTGACTGTAGAAATGTGTCCCCGCTGGAAGATAGGGGGTAAAGCCCCTGATTGGCATGCTTATCTTCTCAAATAAAATGATGTGGAGATCGGATTAAAGGACGGTAAATATTTTCCCTGAGTGTAAAAGCCCCTATTGCTGTAAAGGGCTGCTCATGTGGTGTTCTTCCTCACTCTCTCCTTGTTTTCATCATACATTCTACTTGGGGAATGGTTCTTTTGCAATCACATATTTTCTTTCCAATTAAATTTTATAGTGTGCTTTTGTGGGATGCAGTGTTTGAAAAACTATGTTGTCCCTGAGGTGCCACACATATTTTGTGAATATCTATCATTTTGTGGATAGCAGGTGGGCCAAGAGTGTCCTGAGTTGCTTTCCCTTTGAAAGGTCCAGGACAACTGATTGCCACAGCAATGGCAAGATGCCCATCAATCCTTGTGACACAACATCCTCTCTGTGAGAGTAGAGGGGCGTGATGGGCCCATGTGAGAAACTCTCACCCTCACACATCGAGGGTTGGAGGATTGGCACCCTGAGCTTTTTTTTTCTGGAGGTATGTTGATACTGATGTAAAGGATGATCCATCAGATGGGTGGTTCAATTTAATGAACGGTATTATTTCCACCCTAAGCCTCATGGCCACCACTCTCATCATGCTATGGATCTAAACATTGATTATAGAGTCTTGTTGTTTGATCATGCTATAACATAATGTGACAAGTGAGCTGACCACCTCACGTCTTTTCCTACATGTGAAAAAAGACTCGTGCCTAATGCCTGTTTGAAACACATCATTCCAGAGCCCAAACCATGAAACAAGGCCCCTCTGCCTTCAACCAAGTGTGATGCGCTCGATATCTCCCCTGAAGAGGACATTCCAAAGGGGAACTTACAACTCTACACTTCTGAATATACATGTTAATAGCTGAAATCACAGTCTAGCCATCCAAAGCAAAGGAATTTTACTGAGAATGAAGCTGGGATATTTCTGGTGTATTTCCACAGGTTGACAAGGACAAGTCCTGCATCTTTGTGTTCCAGTTGTTAGTGTGGTGAGTAGGACCACTGCCAGCTTGTTTGTGGTGTCCACAATTGTCAGAAAAGGTGGGAGGGTCTCTCTTCTGATCCTTGGTGAGCCCTGTGGTGAGTGTTTCAAGTGTAGGGTCATGTGCTTTCCCTCTTGTGTGAGAGGGGACTCTGGCTTTTCCAAACTAGGGTAAAAAAATGGCGAGTTTCCCCAAAATAGACTGGTTTTGTGTGACAGAAAAAACGTGCTCTGGCCCATTTTCAGCTAGGCTCTGCTCAGGTGTGCTCATATCAGTGTTCAGATGCCAATTCACTGAGACATGGGTAGTCACAGACTTCATTTCCTAAATCCCCCAAGCACAACTCCAGAGATCCACCTCCCAGGCAAATCCATAAATCTGATAGTCCAGGTGGGGTCTGCTGAAGTAAGCTGATTCTTGATAGAGCCCTCATGTGAATGTGGTGGAAAATATATTGATCTCTGTTGCAAATATGGGACCACGTATACTGCAGTACATATGAAATGGTCAGTGGGCAACCATGAAGGGCTGACAACAGGAAGAGTGGGTTTAGGATGGACAAGTTGGAATGTCTCTAAGACAACAGAGGAGTTCTTTCCGGACGACCACTATTATATTTGATAGGGCATTGAAGGATGGCAGAAAAATGTTGGGTAATGACTTGGAGTGCTATCCTGGTTGAGTTGTGTCACCCAGGATCACCACAGGTAAACATGGGGCAGGAGGATTCGAGAGAAATTAAAGGAGCTAAAAGTGGAGAGAGATGAAAGAGATTTAGATTTAAGCAGCAGTCTAGGGCATGATCTCAGAGCCAAGCTGGTGTCTGTGTTTCAGGAGGATATCTGACACAAGGGAAAAAACAGCACTCTTGAACCAGATTCTTCACTTCTTCTTGGCCTGATTCTAGAAATTTATGCATTAGAATCTCTAATCCCTGCTGGAATATAGACATTAAAGCCACAGTTTAGCACCTTTATCTTCTCAAATGGCATCATGTGGAGATCAGGTTAAAGGACAGTAGATATTTTCCCTGAGCCAAAAAGCCCCTTCCCATGTAAAGGGCTGCTCATGTGGTTTTCTTCCTCACTCTATCCCTGTTTTAATTGTCCAGGCTTGTTGGAGTGTGGGTCTTTTTTAATCACATATTTTCTTTCCAAATGTGATTTTATACTGTGTATTCATGGGATGCACTTTTTGAAAAACCACGTTGAGCTTGAATTGCCACACATGTTCGGGGAAAGATCCATCATGATGTAGAGAGCAGGTTGGTGCATATTAGGCCATGTTGACTTCCCTCTGAAAGGTCCTGGCCAACTGGGTGCCATGGCAATTGAATGATACCCCTTGAGTCTTGTGACACAACAGCCTCTCTGTGAGTGGAGAGGGGTATGATGGGCCCCATATGGGAAGCTCTCACCCTCACACCTTGGGGGTTGTTTGATGGGCACCCTGAGAAGTTGTCCTAGAGGTAAGATATTACTGATGTAATGGATGATCCATCAGATGGGTGGTAAAATTTGACAAACAGTATTATCTCCATCTTTTGCCTCATGGCCACCACTCTCATCAGGCTCCCGTGATAAATATCAATTACATGTTTAATCATGGTATATTATAAAAGTTCCATTGGCCTGAACACCCTAAGTACTTTCTTACCTGAGAAAAAAGACTCATGCCTAGTGCCCATTTGAAACACCTCATTCCAGAGCCCAAACAATGAAACCAGGCCCCTCTGCCTTCAACCGTGAGGCCCTCAATATCACCACTGAAACAGACATTCAGAAATTACAACTCCACGCTTGTGAATATACATATAAATAGATGAAATCACAGGCTTGCCATCAAAAGCAAAGGGATTTTACTGAGAAGGAAGCTGGGATATTTCTGGTGGATTTTTCACAGATTGATAAACACAAGCACTGTATTTTTGGGTGCTGGCTGTTAGTGTGTTTCCCTGGACAAGAGCCATCTTGTTTGTGGTGTCCACAATTGTCAGGATCGGAGGGAGGGTATATCTTCTGATCCTTCATGAGTCCTGTGGTGAGGGCTTCAAGTGGAGCACCTTGAAGTTTCCCTGCTGGAGGATAGGTGATTCTGGTCCTGCCAATTGAGGGCCCAGAGAAGGATGAGGAGTGTCTGAAATAGAGACTGGTTTAGGTGACAGAACACTCACACTCTGGCCTATTTTTTTAATACTTTTTTATTTTCCCACTGTACAGCAAGGGGGTCAGGTTATCCTTACATGTATACATTACAATTACATTTTTCCCCCACCCTTTCTTCTGTTGCAACATGAGTATCTAGACAAAGTTCTCAATGCTATTCAGCAGGATCTCCTTGTAAATCTATTCTAAGTTGTGTCTGATGAACACAAGCTCCAGATCCCTCCCACTCCCTCCCCCTCCATCAGGCAGCCACAAGTCTCTTTTCCAAGTCCATGATTTTCTTATCTGTGGAGATGTTCATTTGTGCTGGATATTAGATTCCAGTTATAAGTGATTTCATATGGTATTTGTCTTTGTCTTTCTGGCTCATTTCACTCAGTATGAGAGTCTCTAGTTCCATCCATGTTGCTGCAAATGGCATTATGTCATTCTTTCATATGGCTGAGTAGTATTCCATTGTGTATATATATACCACATCTTCCAAATCCAATCATCTGTCAATGGACATTTGGGTTGTTTCCATGTCCTGGCTATTGTGAATAGGGCTGCAATGAACACGCGGGTGCACGTGTCTCTTTTAAGGAGAGTTTTGTCCAGATAGATGCCCAAGAGTGGGATTGCGGGGTCATATGGAAGTTCTATGGATAGATTTCTAAGGTATCTCCAAACTGTTCTCCATAGTGGCTGTACCAGTTTACATTCCCACCAACAGTGCAGGAGGGTTCCCTTTTCTCCACAGCCCTTCCAGCACTTGTTATTTGTGGATTTATTAATTATGGCCATTCTGACTGGTGTGAGGTGATATCTCATGGTAGTTTTGATTTTCATTTCTCTTATGATCAGCAATGTTGAGCATTTTTTCATGTGTTTGTTGTCTGGCCTATTTTAAACCAGGCACGGCTCATCAGAGCTCAGACAAGTGTTTGTATTCCAAATCACTGAGACATGGAGAGTCACAGACTTCATTTCCTAAATCCCCCAAGCACGAATCCAGATATCCACCTCACCAGCAAATCCATAAGTCGTGATTGGCAAGGTGGGGTCTCCTGCAGGTAAGCTAATTCTTGTTAAAGCCCTCATATGAACATGGTGTAAAATGTGTTGATCTCTGAGTCAAATATGGTATTACATAGCAGTAAATATGAGGTGGTCAGTGGGTAACGGTGAATGGCTGACATTGGGAAAAGTGGGGGTCGTATGGCTGAGTTGGTATGTCTCTGTACAAACAAAGGGGTTCTTTCTTGACCACCGCTTTTATTTTTGATAGGGGATAGGAAGACGGAGGGAAAATGTTGGGTAAAGTCTTGGACAGCTATCCAGACTGAGAAATGTAATCCTGTCTCACCACAGGTAAATTTGGGGGCAGGAGGAATTGAGAGAATGTGAACGAAGGAGAAGTGGAGAGGGAGAGGGAGAGGGAGAGAGAGAGAGAGAGGAAGGAGATTTTGATTCAAGCAACAGTCCAGGGCATGACATCAGCAACAATCAGGTGTCAGTGTTTCAGGAGGATATCAGACACAAGTGAAAAACCAGCATTCTTATACCAGATCCTTGACTCCTTCATGGTCTGACTCTAGAAATGTGTCCATTACAATCATTACTGCCCACTGCAAGAAAAGCATTAAAGCCCCTGTCTGGCACCCTTAAGCTCTCAAATGGCATGATGTGGAGATCATTTTAAAGGACAGTAGATATTTTCCCTGAGTGGAAAAGCCCCTTCCCTTTTAAAGAGCTGATCATGTGGGGTTCTTTCACTCTTTCTTTGTTTCCATTATCCAGGCTAATTGGGGAAAAATCTTTGTCAATCACATATTTTCATTCTAAATAAGATTTTATAGTGTGGATTCCTGGGATGCAGTGTTTGCAAAACCATTTTGACCCTGAAGAGCCACACATATTCTGGGAAAGAGCCATAATTTTGTAGAGAGCAAGTGGGCCCCGAGTGGGTGGAGTTGCCTTCCCTCTTAAAGGTCCCAGGCAAATGGTTGCCACCACAATGGCATGAGGCCCACTGAGCCTTGTGACACAACAGCCTCTCTGTGAGAGGAGAGGGTCATGATGAACCCAATGTGGGAAGCTCTCACCCTCACACCACGAGGTTTGAACGATGGTCAACCTGAGCTGTTGTTCTGGAGGCATGTGGATACTGAGGTAAAGAATGTTCCATCAGACTGCTGCTACAATTTTACCAACAGTATTATTTCTCTTTATCCTCTTGGCCACCACTCTCATCAGGCTCCCGAGCTAAACATCTATTATACAGGTGTGTGGTCTGATCATGTTATATCATAAAGGGACCAGTGAGCCAACAACCTCAAGTATTTTCCTACATGTGAAAAAAAAGTCATGCCTAAAGCCCATTTGAAACACCTCATTCCAGAGACCAAACCATGAAACCAGGCCCCTCTGCCTTCAACCAAGTGCAAGGCCCTCTATATTACCCATGAAGAAGACATTCAAATGGGGGAAAATATAACTCCATACTTCTGAATATACATGTCAATAGATGAAATCACAGGCTATACTTCCAAAGCAAAGGAATTTTCCTGAGAATGAAGCTTGGATATTTCTGGTGGATTTTTCATATTTTGAAAAGAAAAATCCCTGTCTCTTAGGGTGCTGGCTGTTAGTGTGGTGACTAGGGCTACTGTCAACTTGTTTGTCATGTCCTTAAATTGTCAGGAAAGGAAGGATGTTCTCTCTTATGATCCTCTGTGAGCCCTGTGGTGAGGGCATCAAGGGAGTGTCTTTAGGTTAATCTCTTGTAGGAGAGTGGAGTCTGGCCCTGCCCATCGAGGCTCTAGAGAAGGATGAGGAGTGTCCCAAATACAGACTGGTTTTGGGTGACATAAAACGGGCTCTGGACAATTGTCAGCCAGGCCCTGCTCAAGGGTTCTCAGACTGTTTTTCCATTGCCAATTAACTGAGACATGGAGAGTCACAGACTTCATTTCCTAAATCCCCCAAACAGGATTCCAGAGATCCAAATCACCAACAAATCCAAAATATACAATCCTTCATGTGGTGTCTGCTGCAGGAAAGCTATTTCTTGCTAGAGCCCTCATGGGAATGTTGTTGGAAATATGGTGATCTCTGAGTCAAATATTGTAACATGTAGACCTCAGTACATGTGAGGTGGTCAGTGTGTAACCATGAAAGGCTGAAAATGGGAAGAGTTGTGGTGGGATGGTTGAATGTAATGTCTCTATACCAACAGAGGCTTTCTTTCTGGACTGCTGCTTGTATATTTGATAGGGGATCAGAAGATGGAGGGAAAATGATAGCTAAAGATTGGACAGCTATCCTGGCTGAGAAATGTCATCCAGGATTGCCACGGGTATTCTTGGAGCAGGAGGATTTGAGAGAAAATGAAGGAGGGAGAAGTGGAGGGGGGGGGAGATATATATCTATATCTATATCTATATATATATCTATATATATATCTATATATATATATATATATAGAGAGAGAGAGAGAGAGAGAGTGAGAGAGAGAGAGAGAGAGAGAGAGAGAGAGAGAGAGAGAGAGAATGGAGATTTTGATTCAAGCAAGAGTCCAGGGCAAGATCTCAAAAGCAAGCATGTGTCTGTGTTTCAGGAGGATATCAGACACAAGGGAAATACCAGCACTCTTGTACCAGATGCTTCACTCCTTCTTGGCCTGACTCTAGAAATGTTTCCATTACAATCACTGCTCCCCATTGAAGATAAGTTTTAAAGCCCCTGTTTGGCACCCTTATCTTCACAAATGGCATGATGTGGAGGTCAGGATAAAGGACAGTAAATATTTTCCATAGAGTGGCAAAGCCCCTTTCCTTGTAAAGGGCTGCTCATTTGGTGTTCTTCCTCATTCTTCTGTTGTTTTCATTATCCAGGTTTTCTGGTGATTGAGGCATTCTCAATCCCGTATTTTTTTCCAAATGAGATTTTATACTGGGAATTCCAGGGATGCAGTGTTTGAAAATCCACATTGACCCTGAAGTGCCACACATGTTCGGGGAAAGTGCCATCATTAGGTAGAGAGCAGGTGGGCCCAGAGTGTGTGGAGTTGCCATCCCTCTAAAAGGTCCAGTCCAACTAGTTGCTATGGCAATGGCATGAGGCCATGTTTTGATCTCTGAGTCAAATATGAGACAATGTAGACTGCAGTACATATGATGTGGTCAGTGGGTCACTGTGAATGGCTGACATTGGGAAGTGTGGGGGTAGGATGGCTCAGTTGGAATGTCTGTATACCAACAGAGGAGTTATTTCTGGACCCCCACTTGTATATATGATATGTGATCAGAATTAAGAGGTAACCTTTGGGTAAAGACTTTGACTGTTATCCTGGCTGACATATTTCCATGTCAAGTATCACCACAGGTATACTTGAGGCAGGAGGATTTGAGAGAAATTGAAGGAGGGAGAAGTGGAAAGAGAGAGAGGGAGAGTGAGATAGAGGGAGAGAGAAAGAAGATTTTGACTCAAGCAAAACTCCATGGCATGATCTCAGCGCCAAGCACGTGGCTGTGTTTCTGGAGGATATCAGACTCAAGGGAAAAACCAGCACTCTGTTACCAGATTTTTCACTCCTTCTTGGCCTCACTCTAGAAATGTGTCCATTACAATTACTGCTCTCTGCTGGATTATAGGGTTTAAAGCCCCTGATTTTCACCCTTATCTTCTGAAATGCTATGGTGTGGACTTCATTTTAAAGGACAGAAGATATTTTCCCTGAGCAGAAAATACCCTTTGCCTGTAAAAAGCTGCTCATTTGGTATTCTTCCTCACCCTTTCCTTATTTTCATTGCCCAGGCTACTTGGAGAGTGGGGTTTTTTTCAAGCACATATTTTCTTTCCAAATGAGATTTTATACTGGGAATTCCTGGAATGATGCAGTGTTTGCAAAACCAAGTTGACCCTGAATTGCCACATATATTTGGGGTAAGAGCTATCATTATGTAGAGGGTAGGTTGTCCCAGAGTGGGCGGAGAGGCCTCCCCTCTGAAAGGTCCAGGCAAACATGTTGCCACTGCAATGGCATGACTCCTATCGAGCCTTGGGACATGATATCCTCTCTGTGAGTGGAAACGTGCGTGAATGGTCCTGTATGGGAAGCTCTCACCCTCACATATCGAGGGTTGGATGATGGGCACCCTGAGCTGTGGTTCTGGAGATACGCTGATACTGATGTAAAGGATGATCCAACAGATGTGTGGTACAATTTTACCAACAGTATTATCTCGATCTTTATCCCCTTGGACACCACTCTAATCAAACTACTGAGCTAAACATTGATTATACAGGTGTGAACTTTGATCATGTTATATCCTAAAGGGAACAGTGGGCAGACCACCTCAAGTCTTTTCCTACATATGAAATAAGAGAAGTGTCTAATGCCCAATTTAAACACCATATTCCAGAGCCCAAACAATGAAACCAGGCCCTTCTGCCTTCAACCAATTGTGAATCCCTTGATATCACCACTGAAGAAGACATTCCAAAGAGGGAAATTACATCTCCATGTTTCTGAATATATATGTCAATAGCTAAAATCACAGGCTAGCAGTCCAAAGCAAAATAATATAACAGAGAATGAAGCTGGGATGTTTCTGGTGGATTTTTCAGAGTTCCATAGGTAAAAGCCCTGTTGCATTGGGTGCTAGTTGTTAGTGTGATGACTAGGGCCACTGCCAGCTAGTTTGTGGTGTCCACAATTTTTGGGAAGTGAAGTAGGGTCTCCCTTCTTATCCTCCATGAATGCTGAGGTGAGGGCTTCAAGTGGAGGGACTTGAAGTTTCCCTCTTGGAGGGGAGGGACTCTGGCCCCACCAAACGAGATTCTAGAGATGGATGAGGAGTGTACCAAATAGAGACTTCTTTTGGGTGACAGAAAATTTGCATTCTGGCCCATTTTCAGACAGGCCCTGCTCAAGAGTGCTCAGACCGATGCTCAGATGCCAATTCACTGAGACATGGAGAGTCACAGACTTCATGTCCTAAAACCCCCAAGCATGAGTCCAGAGATCCACCTAACCAGAAAATCCACAAGCCTTGATCATCCAGGTTGGGTCTGCTGCAGGTAAGCTAATTCTTTCTAGAGCCCTCACATGAAAGTGGTTGAAAATATGTTGGTCTCTGAGTCAAATATGGGACCACGTAGCCTGCAGTACATATGAGGTGGTCAGTGGGTCACCATGAAGACCTGACAATGGGAAGAGTGGAGGTAGGATGGCCAAGTTGGAATGTATCTATAACACCCGAGGATTTCTTTCTGGACCACTGCTCATATTTTTGATAGGGTAACAGAAGAAGAAGGGAAAATATTGGGTAAAGACTTGGACTGCTATCCTGAATGCTATCTTTCAACCAGGATCACCCCAGGTAAAATTTGGGCAGGAGAATTCGAGAGAAAGTGAAGGAGGGAGATGTGGAGATAGAGAGAGGGAGAGATAGAGAGAGAGAGAGAGAGAGAGAGAGAGAGAGAGAGAGAGAGAGAGAGAGAGAGTGAGAGAGAATGAGAAATAAAGGAGATTTCGATTCAATCAAAGTCCAGGGCACCATCTCAGCACCAAGCAGGTGTCTGTGTTTCAGGAAGATATCTGACACAAGGGAAAAACCAGGACTATTGTACAATTTCACACTCCTTCTTCACCTGAGTCAAGAAATGTGTCAGTAACAATCACTGCTCCCTGCTGAAAGACAGGGCTTAAAGACTCTGTTTGGCACCCTTACCTTCTCAAATGTCATGATGTGGAGTTCAGGTTAATGTACAGTACATATTTTCCCTGCATGGAAAAGCCCCTTCCTCTGTAAATTGCTGCTCATGTAGTGCACTTCCTCACTCTTTCCTTGCTTCCTTCATCCAGTCTACGTTCATATTGGGTATTTTTGAATCACCTATATTCTTTTCAAATGAGATTTTATACTGTGGATGCCTGGGATGCAGTGTTAGAAAAACACGTTGACCCTGATGTGTCACACATGTTCAGGGAAAGAGCCATCATCATGTAGATAGCATGTGGACCATTAGTGGGCAGAGTTGCCTTTGCTCTGAAATGTCCAGGCCAACTGGTTGCCATGATAATGGGATGATGCCCATTGAGTCTTGTGACATGGCAGGATCTCTGTGAGAGTATAGGGGCTTGATGGGCCCCATTTTGGAAAATCTTACCCTTACACCTCGAGGGTTGGACGATGGGCACCCTGAGCTGTTGTGGAGGTATGTTGATACTGATGAGAAGGATGAACATCTTATGGGTGGTACAATTTGACAATCTGTACTATCTCCAACTTTAGACCTATGGCCCCCAAATTCATCAGGCTCCAGAGCTAAACATCAATTATAGAGGCTTGCTGTTTGATCATGGTATATTGTAAAGGGACCAATGAGATGGCCACCTCAAATATTTTCCTACACATGAAAAGAGACTCAAAATTATTGCCCATTTGTCACACTTCATACCTGAGCCCAAACCATGAAACCAGGCCCCTCTGCCTTCAAACAAGTGTGAGGCCCTCGAAGACATTCAAAATGGGGAAATTAAAACTCTACGCTACTGAATACAGCTGTCAATAACTGAAATCACACACTACATATTCAAAGAAAAGGAATTTTATTGAGAATGAAGCCAGGATATTTCTGATGGATTTTTCACAGGTTGATAAAAGCAAGCCCTGTCTCTTGTGTGCTGGCTGTGAGGGTGGTGACTAGGGCTGATGCCAGCTTGTTTGTGGTGTCCACAATTTAAGGAAGGGAAGGAGGGTCTCTCTTCTGATCTTCCATGAGCTCTTTGGTGAGGGTTTCAAGTAGAGGGTCTTGAGGTTTCCCTCTTGAAGGAGAAGGGACTCTGACCATGCCAAATGAGCATCTTGAGAAGTATGAGGAGTGTCCCAAATAGAGACTGTTTGGGTGAGAGGAAACATGCATTGTGGCCCAATGTCAGCCAGGACCTGCTCAATGGTGCTCAGACCATTGTTCAGTTGCCAATTCATGGAGACATGAAGAGTCAGAGACTTCATTTTCTAAATCCCCCAAGCATGAGTCCAGAGATCCACTTCCCCAGCAAAACAAAAATTCTGCTCAAGGTGGTGTCTGCTACTTGTAAGTTATACTTCCTAGAGCCAGCATGTGAATGGGTGTGTAAATGTGATGATCTCTTAGTCAAATATGGGACCACATAGACTGCATACATATGAGGTGATCAGTGGGCCACTGAATGACTGACTATGGGAAGAGTGGGGGGAGGATGGCTGAGTTGGGATATCTCCATATCAACAGAGGAGTTATTTTGGACCGCCACTTATATATTTGATAGCAGAATGGAAGACAGAGAGAAAATGTTGGGTAAGGACTTGAACTGCTATCCTGGCTGAGATATGTCATCCAGGATCACCACAGGTAAATTTGGGGAAGGAGGATTCTAGAGATAATGAAAGATGGAGAAGGGGAGAGGGAGCACTAGGGAGAGAGAGAGGGAGATAAAGGAGATTGTGATTCAAGCAAAAGCCCAGGGCACATTCTCAGCACCAATAAGGTGTTTGTATTTCAGGAGGATAACCGACACAAGGGAAAAACCAGCACACGTGTACAAGATTCTTCACTTCTTCAGGGCTTGATTCTAGAAATTTGACCACTACAAACCCTGATCCCCCCTGGAAGATAGTGGTTAAAGCCCCTGTTTGGCACCTTTATCTTCTCAAATGACATGATGTGGAGATGAGATTAATGGACAGTAGATATTTTCCCTGAGCGGAAAAGACCATTCCCATGTAAAGTGTTTCTCATGTCGTTTTCTTCCTCACTCTTTCATTGTTATCTTCATCCAATCTACATTTGGAATGGGACATATACAGTCACATATAATCAATCCAAATGAAATTTTATACTGTGCATTCCTGAGATGCAGTGTTTGAAAATCAACGTTGATATTGTAGTGCCAGACCTGTTCGGGGAAAGAGCCATCATTATGTAGAGAACACGTGGGCCCAGAGTGGGTGGAGTTGTCTTCCCCATGAAAGGGCCAGGCCAACTGAATGCATTGGCAATGGCATGATGTCCATTGAGCCTTGTGACTAACAGCCTCTCTTTGAGAGGAGAGGGGCTTGTTGGGCCCCATGTGGGAAGCTCTCATCCTCACACCTTGAGGGTTGGATGAAAGGCACCCTGAGCTCTTGTTCAGGAGGTATGTTGATACTGATGTAAAGAATGATCCATCCTGTGGTTTGTACAATTTGATGAACAGTAGTATCTCCGACTTTAGCCTCATGGCCAACATTCACATCAGTCTCCCAAGCTAAGCATCGAGTATACTGGCTTGGTCTTTGATCATGTTATATCTTAAAGGGACCAGTGAGCCCACCACCTCAAGTCTTTTCCTACATGTGAAAAAAGACTCATGCCTAATGGCCGTTTGAAACACCTCATCCAGAGCACAAACACAGAAACCATGCCCCGCTTCCTTCACCCAAGCAAAAGGCCCTTGGTGTCACCCCTGAAAAGACATTCAAAGTTGGAAATTACAGCTCCTGTCTTCTGAATATACATGTCAATAGCTGAAACCACATGCCTGCCATCCAAAGCAAATGAATGTTAACCAAGAATGAAATTGGGCTATTTCCGGTGTATTTTCCACAGGTGGCTAAGCAAAACCCTCATTCTCTTTGGTTTCTGGCTGGTAGTGTGGTGTCTGGGGCCAGTGCCAGCTGGTTTGTGTTGTCCACAATTGTAAGGAAGGGAAAGTGAGTCTCTCATCTGATCCTCCATGAGCCTTATGGTGAGGTCTTCAAGTGGAGGCTATTGTGAATTCCCTCTTGGGTGAGAGGGGACTCTGTCCCTGACAATCGTGGGTCTAGTGATGGATGAGTAATATTCCAAAGAGATACTGGTTTGGGTGACAGAAATCTTGCACTCTGGGCCATTGTCAGCCAGGTCATTTGTCAAGGGTGCTCAGACCAGTGTTTGGATGTCAATTCAGTGACACAAGGAGAGTCACAGACTTCATTTCCTAAATCCACCAAGCATGAGTCCAGATATCCTCCTCCCCAGCAAATCCAGAAGACCTGATCGTCCAGGTGTGGTCTGTTGAAGGAAATATGACTCTTGCTAGAGGCTTTACGGGAACATGCTTGAAAATATTTTGATCTCTGAGTCAAATTTGGGACTGCAAAACTGCAGTACACATAAGCTCATCCTAGGGTCACAGTGAAGGGCTGACAATGGGAAGAGAAGGGGGAGCATGGCCCGTGTTGGTATGTATGTCTATTCCCAGAGGACTTATTTCTGGACCACTGCTTGTCATTTGGATGTAGGATTGGCAGACAGGGGTCAAGTGATTGGTAAAGACTTAGACTTCTCTCCTGGCTCAGATATTTCACCCAGGATCACCCCAGGTATTCCTGGGAGAGCAGGACTAGAGAGAGAGTGAAGGAGAGACAAGCAGAGAGAGAGAATCTGTGTGAATGACAGAGACAGTGAGAGAGAGAGAGAGAGAGAGAGAGAGAGAGAGAGAGAGAGAGAGAGAGAGAGGAGATTGTGACTCATGGAACACTCCAGGGCAATATCTCAGTGCTGAGCCGGTGTCTGCGTTTCAGGTCGATATCCGATTTCAGGGAAGAAACAGCACACTTGTCCCAAATTCTTCACTCTTTCTTGGCCTGACTATTGAAATGCGGCTCTTCTATTCCCTGTTCCCCACTGGAAGATAGGGGTTAGAGCCCCTGATTGGCACCCTTTTCCTCTAAAACGGCATGATGTGCGGAACAGTGTAAAGGACAGTAGACATTTCTCCTGAGATAAAAAACCCCTTACCATGTAAAGGGATGCTCATGTTGTGTTTTTCCTCACTCTTCCATTGCTTTCTGTGTCCAAGCTATGTGGGAAGTGGGTCGTTTTCACTCACACATTTTCTTTCCAAATGAAATTTTATACTGCGGATTCCTGTGATGCAGCATGTGAAAAAAACATATGGACCCTGAACTACCACACATGTTCAGGGAAAGAACCATAATTATGTAGAGAGCAGGTGAGCAAAGAGTGGGCTGAGTTGACTTACCATGAGAGGTCCAGACCAACTGGTTGTCATGGCAGTGGCATGACTCCCATCGAGGCTTATGACACAACATCCTCTCTGTGAGAGTAGAGGCTCTTGTTGGGGGGCATGTGGGAAGCTCTCACCCTCACACCTCGAGAGTTGGACGATGGGCACCATGAGTTGTTTTTCTGGAGGCATGCTGAAAGTGATGTAAAGGATGATCAATAATGAGGGCGGTACAACTTGACAAAAAATATTATCTCCAACTTTAGCCTCATGCCACCACTCTCATCAGTTTCCCGAGCTAAACATCAATTATAGTGGCTTGCTCTTAGGTCAAGGTATATCTTAAAGGGACCAGTGCACCATCAACTCCAGTCTTTTCCTACAAGTGAAAAATGTCTTGTGCCTAATACCCATTTCAAACACCTCATTCCAGAGCTGAAACAATGAACCCAGGCCCATCTGACTTCAACCAGGCACCAGACCCTCGATATCACCCCTGAAGAAGACATTCCAAAGGGGGAACTTAGAACTCCACACTTCTGAATAAACATGTCAATAGCTAAAATCAGAAGCTAGCCATCCAAAGAAAAGGAATTTTAACAGAGAATGAAACTGGGATATTTCTGGTGGATATTTAACAGGTGGAAAATCACACACCCTGTCTCATTGGGTTCTGGCTGGTAGTGTGGTGACTAGGGCCACTTCCTGGTTGTTTGTGGTGTCCACAATTTAAGGAATTGAAGGAGGCTCTCTCTTCTGATCTTCCATGAGCTCTGTGGTGAGGGCTTCACGTGGCAGGTTTTGAGGTTTCCCTCTTGGAACAGAGGGGACTCTGGCCCTGCCAATCACAGTTCTTGAGAAGGGTGAGGACTGTCCAAATTAGAGAATACTTTTAGGTGATAGAATACTTGCACTCTTGCCCATCGTCAGCAAGGCACTACTCAAGGGTGCTCAGACTGGTGTTTGGATGCCAATTCACTGAGACATAGGGAGTCACAGAGTTCATTTCCTAAATCCCCCAAGCACGAATCCAGAGATACACATCCCCAGCAAATCCACAATACCTGATCATTCATGTGGGGTCTGCTGCAGGTCATCTAATTCTTTCTAGAGCCCTCATGTGATCATGTTTGTAAAAGGGTTGATCTCTGAGTCATATATGGGACCATGTAGACCACAGTACTTATGAAGTGGACAGCAGATCCCCATGAAGGGCTGACCCCTGATAGTTTGGGTGTAAATGGCCAAGTTGGAATTTCTCTATATATACAGAGGAGTTATTTCTGGACCACCACTTGTCTGTTTGATAGGGGATCCGAAGATGGAGGGAAAAGGTTGTGTAAAGACTTGGACTGATATTCTGGCTGAGATACTTATTCCAGGATCACCACAGGTTAAATTGCGGAAGGAGAATTTGAGAGAAAGTGAAGGAGGTATAAGCTGAGAGAGACATAGAGAGAGAGAGGAGATATTGATTCAAGCAACAGCCCAGGGCATGATCGCAGTGCCAAGCAGGTGTCTGTGTTTTAGGTGTATAGCCAACATCAGGGAAAATCCAGCTGTCTTGTAACAGATTCTTCACTTCTTGTTGGAATGACTCTAGAAATGTGTCCCTTACACTCACGGCTCCCTGCTGGATGATAGGGGTTAGAGCCCCTGTTTAGCACCCATTTTTTTCTCAAAAGGGGTGTTGTGGAGATCAGGGTAAAGGACAGTAGACATTTCCCATGAGCTAAAAATCCCCTTCCCATGTAAAGGGCTGCTCATGTCGTGTTCTTCCTCACTCTTTCCTTGTTTTCTTTATCCAAGCTAGGTGGGAAATGGGTCTTTTTCACTCACATATTTTTTTTCCAAAGGAGATTTTATCCTGTGGATTCCCAGTACACCACCTTTGAAAAAAACTATGGTCCCTGAACTGCCACACATTTTCAGTGAAGGAGCCATGATTATGTAGATTGTAGGTGAGTCTATATCAGGAGATGTTGACTTTCCCCTGAAAGGGCCAGGCCAACTGGATTCCATGGCAATGGCATGATGCCCGTCGATCCTTGTGTTCATAGCCTCTCTGTGAGAGGATAGGGTTTTTTTGGGCCTCGTGTGGGAAGCTCTCTCCCTCACACCATGATGGTTTGATGATGTGAACCCTGAGCTCTTGTTCTGGAGGTATGTTGATACTAATGTAAGGAATGATCCATCAGGAGTTCCCATCATGGCACAGTGGTTAACGAATCTGATTAGGAACCATGAGGTTGTGGGTTCAATCCCTGCCCTTGCTCAGTGGGATAATGATCCAGTGTTGCCCTGAGCTGTGGTGTAGGTCACAGACACGGCTCAGATCCCACGTTGTTGTGGCTCTGGCATAGGCCAGTGGCTACAGCTCTGATTCTAACCCTGGCCTGGGAATCTCCATGTGCCGTGGGAGCGGCCCCAAAAATGGCAAAAATACAAAAACAAACAAATGAATAAACAAACAAACAAAAAAAGAATGATCCATCAGATAGCTGGTACAATTTGATGAACAGTATTATCTCCAACTTTAACTTCATGGCCTGCACTCGTATCAGTCTCCCGAGCTAAACATTGAGTATACTGGCTTGGTCTTTGATCATGTTATATCTTAAAGGGACCAGTGAGCTGACCACCTCAAATCTTTTCCTACACATGAAAAAAATACTCGTGCCTACTGGCCTTTTGTCACCCCTGCATAAGATATTCAAAAGGGGGAAAGTACAGCTTCTCTCTTCTGAATAAATACATCAAAAACTGAAATCACAGGCTAGCCATTCAAAGCAAAGGAATTTTAACAGAGAATATACCCCGCTTATTTCTGGGGTTTTTAATTTATTTTTTATTTTTCCACTGTACAGCATGGTGGCCAAGTTTCACTTACATGCATACATTTTTTCCCACAGTTTTTTTCTGTTGCAGTATAAGTATCTAGACATAGTTCTCAATGGTACTCAGCAGGATCTCATTATAAATCCATTCCAAGTTGTATCTGATAACCCCAAGCTCCTGATTCTTCCCACTCCCTCCCTCTCCCCTGAGGCGGCCACAAGTCTATTTCAAAGTCCATGATTTTCTTTTCTGTGGAAATGTTCATTTCTCATGTATATTAGATTCCAGTTATGAGTGATATCATCTGGTATTTGTGTTTGTCTTTCCACAGGTGTATAAGCACACGCCCTGTCTAATTGGGTACTGGCTGTTAGTGTGGTGACTAGTGCCACTGACTGCTGGTTTGTGGTGTCCACAATTGTAAGAAAGGGAAGGAAGTTCTCTCTTCTGATCCTCCATGAATCCTGTGGTGAGGGCTTCAATTAGAAGGTCTTCAGGTTTCTCTCTTGTAGGAGAGGGGACTCAGGCCCTGCCAATTGAGGGCCTAGGGAAGGATGAAGAGGGTCCCAAATAGAGACTAGTTTGTGGTGATAGAAACTTGCACTCTGGCCCATCACCACCCAGGTCCTTCTCAAGGTTGCTCAGACCCGTGTTTAGATGCCAATTCACTGAGACATAGAGAGTCACAGACTTCTTTTCCTAAATCCCCTTAATATGACTCCAGAGATCCACCTCCCCAGAAAATTCCCAAGACCTGATCATACAGGTTGGGTCTGCTGCAGGTAAGTTAATTAATGCTAGGGCCCTCATGTGAATGTGGTTGGAAGTATTTAGATCTCTGAGCGGTATTTGGGACCACTTAGACTGCAATTCCATGAGGTGGTCAGAGTTTCAACTTCAATGGCTGACCATGAGAAAGGTGTGTGATTGATGGCCTAAATTGGAATGTCTCTATTCCTAGAGAGGCGTTCTTCCTGGACAACCACATGTTTCTTTGATGTGGGTTAGGAAGTCAGGTGTAAATTGTTGTGTAAAGACTTTGGCTGCTCTCCTGGCAGAGATATTTCTTCAAAGATCACCCCAGATATTCTTGGGGCAGCAGGATTCGAGAGAGAGTGAACAAGGTCATTGGCGAGAGAGAAAGAGATATATAGAATAGATTTTGTTTCAAGCAAGCGACCAGGGCAAGATTTCAGCACCAAGCAGGTGTCAGTCATTCAGGTGGATATCTGACTTCAGAGGAGAAACAGCACTATTGTCCCAGAAACGTCACACCTTTTGGCATGAATATTGAAATGTGGCCCTTACATTCACTGCTCCCTGCAGGAAGATAGGTGGTACAGCCCCTGCTTTGAACCCTTTTTCTCTAAAATGGCTTGATGAGGGGATAAGTTTAAAGGACAGTTGACTTTTTCCCCTAGACAAAAGCCCCATCACATGTAAAGGTCTTTTCCTGTTGTTTTCTTCCTCACTCATTTCTTATTTTCAATATCCAGGGTCTTTGGGAAGTGGGCATTTTTCACTCACATATTTTATTTCCAACTGCGAGTTTATACTGTAGTTTCTTGGGATGCATTTTTTGAAAAAAAAAATGTTGAACCTGAACTGCCACACATGTTTAGGGATAGAACCATTATTATGTAGAGATCAGGTGGGTGCAGATTTGGCAGAGTTGCCTTCCCTCTGAAAGTTCTAGGCCAACTTGTTGCCATGGCATTGGAATGATGCCCATGGAACCTTGTTGCCCATCTACCACTCTGTGATCAGTGAAGTGCGTGTAGGGTAGCATGTGGGAAGTTCTCAACCTCACACTTCCAAGGTTGGACGATTGGCACTCTGTGCTTTTGTTCTGGAGGTATGTAGACACTGATATAAATGATGTTGCATCTGATGTGTGATGCATATTGACGAACAATATTATTCCCATCTTTAACCTCATCACCACCACTCTCATCAGTCTACCAATATATACATTGATAATGGAATATTCCTGTTTGATCATCATATATCTTAAATGTTTATCTTGTCATGCACTTGTGTGAGCTGACCACCTCAATTCTTTTCCTAAATGTGAAACAAGACTCATGCCTAATGGTCTTTTTTTAATATATCATCCCAGAGCCCAAACACCTGCCTTCAACCAAGCAGGGGGCCCTTGATGTCATGCCTGAAGAAGACATTCAAAAGGGGGAAATACAACTCCACTCTTCTGAAAATATGTCCATAGCTGAAACTGCAGTCTAGCACTCTAAATGCAAGATTATGTTAAAAGCTATTGAAACTGGGAAAATTTAGGTGGATATCCAGGGGTTGATAAGCACAAGCCCCCTCTCTATTTAGGTGCTGGCTGGTAGTGTGTTGACTAGGGCCAGTGCCATTTGTTTGCAGAGTTCACAAATGTAAGGAATGTAAGGAGGGTCTCTCTTGTGCCTTCGGTGAGCCCTGTGGTGAGGTCTTCAAGTGGAGTGTCTTGAGGGTTCTCTCTTGGAGGAGAGAGGATTCTGACCCTGCAAATCAAGGGTCTAGAGGAGGAAGAAAACTGTCCAAAATAGAGACTGATTTGGTTGACAGAAAAATTGCATACTGGCCCATTGTTGGCAAGGCCTTTGTCAAGGGTGCTCAGATTGGTTATTAATTCCAATTCAGTGAGACATGAAGAGTCACAGACTTCATTTCCTAAGTCCTGCAAGCACGAGTCCAGAAGACCTGATCATTCATGTGTGGTCTGCTGCAGGTAACCTAATGCTTGCTAGAACCCTCATGTGATCTGTGAGTCAAATTTGGGACCAAGTAGACCACAGTAAACATGAGCTGGCCAGGCAGTCACCGTGAAGTGATGACAGTTGGAAGTGTTGGTGGTGGATGGCTCCAGCTGGAATGTCTCTATTCCTACAGAGATCTTTCTGAACTACAACTTGAATTTTGGATGGGGGAATGGAAGACAGTGGGAAAATATTTGATAAAGACTTGACTGCTCTCCTGGCTGAAATGTTTCACCCAGGGTAACCCCAGTTATAGTTGGGGCAGCAAGATTTGAGAGAGAGTCAAGGAGAGAGAGAGGGAGAGAGAGAGAGAGAGAGAGAGAGAGAGAGAGAGAGAGAGAGAGAGAGAGAGAGAGAGAGATTTTGATTCAAGGAGCAGTCCAGTTCAAGATCTCAGTGCCTACAGGTCTCTGTGGTTCAGATGGATATCCGACTTCAGTGAAGAAACACATCTTGTCCCAGATTCCATTCTCATTAATGGCATGATTCTTGAAATCTTACATCCACTGCTCTCCACTGGAAGATAGATGTTATAGCCCCTCTTTGGCACTCTTTTCCTCTAAAATGGCATGATGTGGGGATCAGGGTAAAGGAGAGTACATATTTTCCCTGAACCAAAAAGCCCCTTCCCATGTAAAGCTCTCCTCAGGTAGTGTTCTTACTCCCTCTTTCCTATGTTTCAGTATCCAGGTTATATGGGAATTGGGTCTTTTTCACTCATGTATTTTCTTTTTGACTGAGAGTTTATACTGTATATTATTTGGATGCAGTTTTGGAAAAATTATGTTGGCCTTGAAATGCCACACACATTCAGGGAAAGAGCCATAATTATGTAGAGAGCAGGTGGGCCCAGAGTGAGCAGTGTTGCCTTTACTTTGAAAGTTCCAGGAAAAATGATTGCCACAGAAATGGCATCATGCACATTGAGCCTTGTGGCCACACTGCCACACTGTGAGATGAGGAAGCCGTTTTGACGGCTTGTGGGAAGCAATCAACCTCAGACCTCAGGGGCTCAATGTTGTGCACACTGAGCTGTTGTCCTGGAGGTATGTTGAAAATGATTTGCAAGATGATGAATCAGGTGGGTGGTACATTTTGATGAGAAGTATTATCTTCATCTTTAGGCTTATACCCACAATCTCATCAGTATACTGATCTAGACCTCGATTATACAGGCTTGCTGTTTGATCATGGTAAGTTTTAAAGGGACCAATAAGCCAAGCAACTCAGATCTTTTCCTACACAAGAAAAAAGACTCATACCTAATGGCCCTTAGAAACTCATCATCCCAGAGCACCAACACGGAAGCCATGTCCCTCTGCCTTCAACCAAACACAAGGTCCTGGATGTCACCCCTGAAGATGACATTTAAAAGGGGGAAATTACAGCTCCACTCTTCTGAATATACATGTCAATACATGAAAGCACATGCTAGTCTTCCAAATCAAAGGAATATTAACCCAGAATGAACCCAAGATATTTCAGGTGCATATTCCACAGTTTGATAAGCACAACCCCTCTCTCTGAGTGCTTGCTGGTAGTGTGGTGACTAGGGCCAGTTCCAGCTCGTTTGTGGTGTCCACAATTTTAAGGAAGGGAAGGAGGGTCTTTCTTGTGATCCTCTTGAGCCATGTGAGGATATCTTCACGTGGACTGCCTTGAGGGTTCCCTTTTGGAGGAGAGAGGACTCTGTCCATGAAAATCAAGGGTCTAGAGAAGGTTGAGGATTGGACCAAATAGAGACTGGTTTTAGGTGACAGACTCTTTCACTCTGGCTCATTGTCAGCCAGGTCTTGCTCAAGGGTGCTTAGAGTGCAGTTTGGATGCCAATTCATTGAGACATGAAAAGTCACAGACTTAATTTGCTAAATGCCTCAAGAATGAGTCCTGATGTCCACCTCCCCAGCAAATTCAGAAGACCTGGTCATCCAGGTGCGGTGTGCTGCAGGAAAGCAAATTCTCATGTGATTGTGGTTGAAAATATTTTGATCACTGAGTCAACTTTGTGAACATGGAAACCGCAGTACACATGAGGTGGTCAGTGGGTCACAATGAAGGGCTGACATTGGGAAGTGTGGTGTGAACATGGCACAAGTTGGAATGTATCTATTCCTACAGAGGTATTCGTTCTGGACAACCACTTGTATTTTGGATGTGGGATCAGAAGATAGATGGAAAATGTTGGGTAAAGAATTGGACTGCTTTCCTGGCTGATATATTTCAGCCAGTATCACTGAGGTAAGTTTGGGGCAGCAGGATTCTAGAGGGAGTGAAGGAGGGAGAAGGGGCAAGTGAGAGAGAGTGAAAGAGTCAGAGAGAGAGAGTGATAAAAGAGATTTTGATTCCAACAACTGTCCAGGGCAAGACTCTTTGGCAAGGAGGTGTCTGAAGTCAGGTGGATATCTGACTTCAGAGGAGAAACAGCACTATTGTCCCAGATACTTCAATCCTCATTGGTGTGACTCTTGAAATTTGGCCATTACATTCACTGCTCCCCACAGGAAGATAAGGGTTATACCACTTTTTGGCACCATTTTCCTCTAAAATGGCATGATGTGGGGATGAGGTTAAAATATAGTATACATTTTCCCTGAGCTGAAAATCCCATTCCCATGTAACGGGCTTCTCATGTTTTGTTCTTTCCAACTCTTTGCTTGTTTTCAGTATCAAACTATTTGGGAAGTTGGTTTTGGTCACTCACATATTTTTTTTTCAACTGATTGTTTATACTGTGGATGCCTGGGAAGCAGATTTTGGCAAAAAAAAAGTTGACCATGAACTGCCACACATGTTCAGGGAAATAGCCATTATTATGTAGAGAGCAGGTGTGCCCAGAGTGGGTGGAGTGGCCTTCCCTCTGAAAATCCAGGCCAACTGGTTTCCATAAAAATGGCATTATGCCTATCAGGCCTTGGGCCCCAACTGCCAATCTGTGAGTTGAGAGGTGCATGTGGGAAGCTCTCAACCTCACAATATGCGGATTGGATGATCAGCAAACTGAGAAGTTGTTCTGGAGGTATGTTGATACTGATATTAAGGATCATCCATCAGGTGGGTGGTATAATTTGATGAAAAATATTATCTCCATCTTTAGCCTCATGGCCACCACCCTCATCAGTCTACTGAGGTACATATGAATTATACATGCTTGCTGCTTGATCATGGTATATCTTACAGTAAACAGTGATCTGACTGCCTCAATACTTTTCCTACATGTAAAAAATCTCGTGCCAAGTGGCCATTTTAATAATGTCATCCCAGAGCACAAACACGGAAACCCTGCCACTCTTCCTTCAACTAAGCAAGAGGCCTTCAATGTCACCCCTGAAGAAGACATTCCAAAGGGGAAAATTACAGCTCCACTCTTCTGAATATACATATCTATAGATGAAGCTACATGCTAGCCATCAAAAGCAAAGGAATTTTAACCGAGAATGAAGCCGGGATATTTCTGTTTGATTTTCCATAGGTGGATAAGCACAAGCCCTCTCTCTCTTTGGGTGCTGGCTGGAAGTGTGGAAACTAGGGACAGTGCCATCATGTTTGTGGTGTCCACAATTTTAGGGAAGGAAAGGGGTGTGACTCTTGTTATCCTCCATGAACCCTGTGGTGATGTCTTCAATTGGAGTGTCCTGAGGGTTCTCTCTTGGAGGAGAGGGGACTCTGCCCATGGAAACTGAGGGTCTAGAGAAGGATGAGGAGTGTCCCAAATAGAGACTCGATTTGGGTGATTGAAATCTTGCACTACAGCCGTCATCCAGGCCTTTGTCAAGGGTGCTCAGACAGGTGTTCTGATGCCAATTAACTGAGACATGGAGAGTCACACACTTCATTTCCTAAACCCCCAAGAATGAGTCCAGATCTGCTCTTCCCCAGGCAATCCAGAAGACCTGATCATCTAGGAGTGGTCTGCTGCAGGAAAGCTAATTATTGCAAAAGCCCTCATGTGAAGGAGGTTGACAATATTTTGATCTGAGTCAAATTTGGGACCACATATACCATAGTACCCATGAGGTGATCAGTGTGTCAATTTGACATGCTGAAAATGGGGAGAGTATGGGGAAGATGGCCTGATTTGGACTGTCTCTACTTCTACAGAGGTATTCTTTCTGTACCATAGCTTGTATTTGGATGGATTTCAGAATATGGAGGGAAAAATTTGGTTAAAAACCTGGACTGCTCTCCTGGCTGAGATATTTCAACCTGGATCACCCCAGGAAATGTTGGGGCAGCAGGATTCAAGAGATAGTGAAGGAGGACGAAGCAGAGGGTGAGAAGAGAGAAAGGAGATTTCGATTCAAGCAACAGTCCAGGGCAAGATCTCAGCACTGAGCAGTTGTCTGTGTTTCAGGTGGATTTCCGACTTCAGGGAAGAAAGAGCACTCTTTTACCAGAATCTAAACTCCTTATTTGCATGACTTTTGAAATTGGCCCTTACATACACTGCTCCCACCTAGAAGATAGGGGTTATAGCCCCTGTTTGGCACCCTTTTCCTCTAAAATGGCATGATGTTGGTCAGGTTAAAGGATAGTAGACATTTTCCCTGAGCCAAAAAGCCCCTTCCCATGTAAAGGGCTTCTCAAGTCATGTTCTTCCTCGCTCTTTGCCTGTTTTCAGTATCCAGGCTATTTGGTAAGAGGTATTTTTCACTCAAATATTTTCTTTCCAACTGAGAGTTTATACTGTGGATTCCTGGGATGCAGGCTTTGAAAAAAAAAAGGTTGACTCTGAACTGCCAGACATTTTCAGGGATATAGCCATCATTATGCAGAGAGCAGGTGGGCCCAGAGTGGGTGGTGTTGTCTTCCCTCTGAAAGTTCCAGAGCAACTGTTTGTCACAGAAATGGATGATGCCCATCAAGGCTTGTGGCCAAACTGCCACCTTGTGAGATGAGAGGGGGTGTTGGGTGGCATGTGGGAATATCTCACCTCACAATTCGAGGTTTTCATTATGGGCACTCTGAGCTGTTGGTCTGGAGGTATGTTGATACTGATGTAAAGGATGATCCGTCAGATGCATTGTACATTTTGATGAAAATATTATCTCTATCTTTAGCCTCATGGACACCACCCCCATTAATAATGAGCTAGGCATCTTTTATAAAACTTTCTGTTTGATCATGATATATCAAAAAGCGACCAGTGAGCCAACCACCTCGTTTTTCCTACAAGTGAAAAAAGACTTATGCCTAATAGCCGTTTGATACATGTCATCCCAGAGCCCAAACAAGGAAACCATGCCCATCAGCTTTCACCCAAGCATGAGGCTTTTGATGTCACCCCTGAGGAAAACATTTCAAAAGGGGAAAATTATAGCTCCACTCTTCTGATTAAACATGTCACTACCAGAAACCACATGCTAGCCGTCCAATGCAAAGGTATTTTAAAGGAGCAGGAAACCAGTATATTTCAGGTGGATTTTCCACAGGTTGTTAATCACAAGCCCTCTCTCTCTTTGTGTTCTTCTTGCTAGTGAGTTGACTAGGGGCAGTGCCAGCTTATTTCTGGTGTCCACAATTGTAAGTAAGGGAAGGAGGGTCTCTCTTCTGATCCTACATAAGCACTGTGGTGAGAACTTCAAGTGGATTTTCTGAGTGTTCCCTATTGGAGGAGAGGGGCCAATGTCCCTGCAAATCAAAGTCTAGAGAAGGATGAGGAGTGTCCCAAAAAGAGACAGGTTTTGGGTGATGGAAAACTTGCACTCTGGCCCATTGTCAGCCAGACCTGTGTCAAGAGTGCTCAGACCGTTGTTTGGATGCCAATTCAGTGAGACATGAGGAGTCATAGACTTAATTCCCTAATCCCACAAGCATAAGTCCAGTTGTCCACCTCCCCAGCAAGTCCAGAAGACCTGATAGTCCAGGTGTGATCTGCTGCAAGAAAGCTCATTCTTGCTAGAGCCCTCCCGTGAACCTAGTTGAAAATATTTTTTTTGTCTTTTTGCAATTTCTTTGGTTGCTCCCATGGCATATGGAAGTTCCCAGGCTAGGGGACTAATTGGAGCTGTAGCCACTGGCCTATGCCAGAGCCACAGCAACGTGGGATCCAAGCTGCATCTGCAACCTACACCACAGCCCATGGCAACTCTGGATCCTTAACCCATTGAACAAGGCCAGGGAATCAAACCCACAACCTCATGGTTCCTAGTCGGATTCATTAACCATGGTGCCATTCCAGGAACTCCTGAAAATATTTTGATATCTGAGTTAAATTTGGGATCACATAGGCTACAGTACATATTAGGTGGTCAGCATGTCACTGTGATGGGCTGACAATCGAAAAGTGGGAGGAGGAATGCCTGTGTTGGAATATTTATATTCCTACAGAGCAATTCTTTATGGATCACTGCTTGTATTCTGGATGTTGGATAGGGAGATGGAGGGCAAATGTGTTAAATTTTGGACTGATCTCCTGGTTGAGATAATTCATCCAGGGTAATCCAAGGATATCTTGGGGCACCAGGATGTGAGAAAGAGTGAAAGAGGGAGAATGGGAGAGAGAGAGATAAAGGAAGACAGACAGAGAGAGAGAGAGAGAAAGGAGATTTTGATTGAAATAACAGTGAAGGGAAAGAATTCAGCACTGAGCTAGTTTCTGTGATTCAGGTGGATATCTTAATTCAGGGAAGTTCCAGGCCAACTGGTTGTCATGGAAATGGCATGATGCTCAATGAACCTTGTGGCACAACGGTCACTCTGTGAGATGAGAGGTGCCTGCTGGGCGGCATGTGGTAAGATCTCACCCTCACACCTCGAGGGTAGGATGATGCACACACTGAGATGTAGTTCTGGAGGTATGTTGATACTGATGTAAAAGATGATCCATCAGATGATTGGTAAATTTTGACAAACAATATTATCTCCATCTTTATACTCATGGCCAACAATCTCATCAGTCTACCAAGCAAGATATTGATTAGTTTGCTGTTTGATCATGGTATATCTTAAAGTGATCAGTGAAATGAACACATCAAGATTTTTCATATATGTGAAAAAAGACTCATGCTTTATGGTTTTTTAAACACATCATCCTAGAGCCCAACAAGGAAAACATGTCCCTCTGCCTTCAATCAAGCAGGAGGACCTTGATATCACCCATGTAGAAGACACTCAAAAGGGGGACATTTCAGCTTGACTCTTCTGATTAAACATGTCAATATCTGAAACCACATGCTAGCCATACAAACAAAGGAATTTTAACTAAGAATGAAACCGAGATATTTTAGGTGAATTTTCCACAGGTTGATACTCACAAGCACTCTCTCACTTTGGGGGCTGGCTGTTAGTGTGGTGACTAGGGCCAGTGCCAGCTTGTTTGTGGTGTCCACAAATATAAGAAAGCGAAGGAGGGTCTCTCTTGTGAACCTTCATGAACACTTTGGTGAGGTCTTCAAGTGGAGTGTCTTGAGGGTTCTGTCTTGTAGGAGAGGGGATTATGTCCCTGACAATCAAGGGTCTAGAGAAGGATGAGGAGTGTCCCTTACAGAGCCTGGTTTTGGGTGACAGAAAACATGAACTCTGGACAATTGTCAGCCAGGCCCTGCTCAAGGGTGCTCAGACCAGTGTTTGGATGCCAATTCAATGAGACAGGAAGAATCACAGAATACATTTCCTAAATCCCCCTAACATGAGTCCAGATGTCCACATCTCCAGCAAATCCAGAAGACCTGAGCATCCAGGAATAGTCTGCTGTAGTAAAGCTAATTCTTGCAAGAGACCTCGTGTGAAGGTATTTGAAAATATTTTGATGTCTGAGTCAACTTTGTGGCCACATAGGCCACAGTACACATGAGGTTGTAAGCGGGTCACCATTAAGGGCTAACAATGGGAAGAGTGGTTTCTATGGCCCAAGTTGGAGTGTATCTACTCCTACAGAGAAGTTCTTTCTGGATGACCACATTTATTTTGGATGGGGGATTGGAAGATGGAGGGAAAATATGTTGGATAAATACTTGGACTGCTGTCCTGGCTGAGATAATTCACACAGGATCACTCCCAGGTTATCTTGGGACAGCAGAATTTGAGAGAGAGTGAAAGAGGGAGAAAGTGAGGGGAGGGAGGGATGGTGAGAGAGAGAGAGAGAGAGAGAGAGAGAGAGAGAGAGAGAGAGAGAGAGAGAGAGAGAAATGTGGTTTTGATTCAAGCAAGAGCTCAGCACCAAGCAAGTGTCTGTGGTTCAGTTGGATATCCTACCTCAGGGAACGAACAGCACACTTGTCCCAGATTCTTCCCTCCTTATTGGCATGACTCTTGAAATTGGCCCTTACATTCATGGCTCCCTGCTGGAAGATAGGGTTTAGAGCACCTTTTAAGCACCCTTTTCTCTAAAATAGCATGAAGAGGGGATCAGGTTAAAGGACACTAGATATATTCACTGAGCCCAAAAGTTTCTTCCCACGTAATGGGCTTCTCATGTTGTGTTCATCTTCATTCTTTCCTTGTTTTAAGTATCCAATCTCTTTGGGAAGTGGGTCTTTACCAGTCACATATATCCTTTCCAACTGAGATTTTATACCGTGGATCTCTGAGATGCAGTTTTTGAAAAACAATGTTGACCCTGAACTGCCACAGGGAAAGAGGCATGATTTTGTTGAGGAGATATGGGCCCAGAGTGGGTGGAGCTGCCATCTTTCTGAATGTTCCAGGCCAACTTGTTTCAATGGCATTGTCATGATGCCCATCGAGCCTTGTGGCAAAACTTCCACCCTATGAGATGAGAGTTGTGTTTTGGGCAGCATGTGGGAAGTGCTCACCCTCCCACCTCTAAGATTGGACAATTGGCACCCTGACCTGTTATTCTGGAGGTATTTTGATACTGATGTAAAGGATGATCCATTAGATGGGTGGTATATTTTGATGAAAAATATTATCTCCAACTTTAGACTCATGGCCACCACTCTCATCATTCTACTGAGCTATACATGGATTAGATGGGCTTGATCTTTGACCATGGTATATCTTAAAGGGACCAGTGAGCAGAGAACCACAAGTCATTTTGTACATGTGATAAATGACTCATAGCTAATGGCTATTTGTAACCCATAATCCCAGAACGCAAACTTGGAAACCATGCCCCTCTGTCTTCAACCAAACTTGAGGACCTCAATATAAGCCCTGAATAAGACATTTCAAAGGGGGGAAGTTACAGCTCCACTCTTCTGAATATACATGTCACTAGATGAAACCACATGCTAGCCATTCAAAGCAAAGAAATTTAATCTAAGAATTAAACTGGGATAATTCACTTGGTTATTCCACAGGTTGATAAGCCCAAGCCCTCTCTCTCTTTGGGTTCTGGTTGATTGTATGGTGACTAGGGCCAGTGCCAGCCTGTTTTCGTTTTCCACAATTGTAAGGAATAGAAGGAGGGTCTCCCTTGTGATCCAACATGAGCTCTGTTTTGAGGTATTCAAGTGGAGTGTTTGAGGGTTCCATCTTGGAGGAGAGGGGACTCTGTACCTGCCAATCAAAGGCCTATATAAGGATGAGGTGTATTCCAAATAGAGACTGGTTTTGGGTGACAGAATACTTGCACTCCACCCAATTGTTAGCCAGGCCTTTTTCAAGGATGCTCAGACAGTTGTTTGGATGGCAATTCAGTGAGTCATGAAGAGTCACAGACTTCATTTCCCAAATCGTCCAAGAGTCCAGATATTTACCTCCCAAGCAAATCCAGAAGACCTGATTGTCCAGGGGTGTTCTACTTCAGGAAAACTAATTATTGCTAGAGCCCTCATGTGAACATGGTTGAAAAGGTTTTCATCTCTGAGACAGATTTGGGACCACATAAACCTCAGTACACATGAGATGGTCAGCAGGTCACCATGAAGGGCTGACAATGGAAAGAGTGAAGGGAGGATGTCCAAAGTTGGAATATCTGTAATCATACAGAGGAATTCTTTCTTGTGAACCACTTCTATTTTTGATGGGACCTTAGAAGACGGAGGAAAAATGTTGGGTAATAACTTGGACTGCTCTCCTGGCTGAGATATTACATCCACAATCACCCCATGTATTCTTGGGGTAGCAGGATACTAGGGAGAGTGAAGGAGGGAGAATCAGGGAGAGTGGGAGAGAGAGAGAGAGAAAGAGAGAGAGTGAGAGTGTGAGAGAGTGAGAGAGGGAGAGAGAGGAGGGGAGAGAGAGGAGATTTTGATTCAACAACAGTCCAGGGCTAGAACTCAGCACCAAGCATGTGTCTGTGGCTTAGTGGATGGCCAACCTCAGAGAAGAAACACCACACTTGTTCCAGAATCTTCACTCCTTATTGGCATGACTCTTGAAATGTGACCTTTAAGTTCACTGATCCCTGCTACAAGATAGGTTTTAGAGTCTCTGTTTGGTACACTTTTCCTCTAAAATGGCATGATGTTCCAATCAGGTTTAATGACAGTAGACATTTTCCCTGAAGGGAAAAACCCATTCCCATGTATAGGGCTTCTCATGTTATGTACTTCTTCACTCTTCTTGTTCTCAGTATCCAGGCTATTAGGGAAATGGGTCTTATTCACTCACTTATTTGCTTTGCAACTGATTGTTTATACTGTGGATTACTGGGATGCAGGTTTTGAAAAAAAAATTGACCCTGAACTGCCACACATACTCGGGGAAAGGGACATAATTATGTAGAGAGTGGGTAGGCCCAGATTGTATGGAGTAGACTTCCCTCTGAATGTTCTAGGCCAATAGTTTGCCACAGCAACGGCATAACACGCATCAAGCCTTTTGGCCCAACTTCCATTCTGTGAGATGTGTGGTTCATGTTGGGCAGCATGTAGGAATCTCTCACCCTTCGCACTTTGAGGATTGGAATATGGGAACCTTAGCTCTTGTTCTGGAATTATGTTGATACTAATGTAAAGGATGATATATCAGATGGTTGGCACAATTTGATGAACAGTATTATCTCTACCTTTAGCCTCATGGCCAACACTCTCATCAGTCCCCCAAGAAAGACATCAATTATACAGGCTTGCTGCTTGATCATGATGTATCTTAAATGGACAAGTGAGCCAACCACCTTAATTTTGGCTACATGTGATAAAAAAAAACTCATGCCTAATGGCCATTTGAAACACATCATACCAGAACACCAACATGAAAACCATGCCCCACTGCCTTCAAGCAAGCATGAAGCCCTCAATATCACCCCTGAAGTAGACCTTCAAAAGGGGGAAATTACAGAGCCACTATACACATGTCAATAGCTGAAACCACATGCTATACATCCAAAGCAAAGGAAATTTATCCGAGAATGAAACCAGGATATTTCAGTTGGATTTTATACTTGTTGATAAGGACAAGCCCTCTCTCTCTTTGGGTGGCAGCTGGTATTGTAGTCACTAGGGCCAGGGCCAGCTTGTTTGTGGTGACCACATATGTAAGGAAGGGAAGGAGGGTCTCTCTTCTGGTCCTCCAAGAGCCTTGTGGTGAGGGCATCAAATGGAGGGCTTGAAGTTTCCCTCTTGTAGGAGAGGGGACTGTCCCTGCAAATCGAGGGTCTAGAGAAGAATGAAGAGTGTCCCAAATAGAGATTGGTTTTGGGTGACAGAAAACATGCACTCTGCCCAATTGTTAGCCAGACCTGAGTCAAGGGTGCTCAGACCAGTGTTCAGATGCCAACTACAGGAGACATGAACTGTCACAGACTTCATTTCCCAAATCCCACAAGCACGAGTCCAGAAGTCCACTTCACCAGCAAATCCAGAAAATCTGATCATCCAGTTGTGGTCTGCTACAGGAAAGCTAATTCTTGCTAGACCCTTCTTGTGAATGCTGTTGAAAATATGTTGATCTCTGAGTCAAATTTGGGATCATGTATACCACAATACACATGAGGTGGTCAGCATGTTAATGTGAAGGGATGACAGTGGGTATTGTGGGTGGAGGGTGGCCCGAGATGTAATGTCTCTGTAACTACAGAGGAATTCATTCTGGAACACCACTTGTATTTTGGATGGGGGATCAGAATATGGAGGGAAAATGTTGTAAAGACTTGGACAGCCCTCCTGGCTGAGATATTTCATCCAGGATCCACCCACTTAATATTGGGGGAGTAGCTTTTGCCACATAGTGAAGGAGGTATAAATGGAGAGAGAGAGAGAGATAAATGAGATTTTTTTCAAGGAACATTGCAGGGCAAGATCTCAGCTCCAAGCCTGTGTCTGCAATTCAGGTGGATATCCAACTTCAGGGAAGAAACGACACACTTGACTCTGAATCTTCAGTCCTTACCTGCGTGACTCTTGAAATGTAGCCCTTACATTGAGTGCTCCCCTCTGGAGGATAGGGGTTAGAGCCCCTCTTTGGCATCCTTTCCCTCTAAATGGTATGAAATGGGGATCAGGTTAAAGGAGAGAAGATATTTTCCCTGAAGCAAAATCCCCTTCCCATGTAATTGGCTTCCCCTCTTGTTTTCTTCCTCACACTTTCCTTGTGTTCTATATCCAGGCTGTTTGGGAAGTGGATGTTTTTCACTCACAAATTTTCTTTCCAACTGAGAGATTATACTGTGGATCCCTGGGATGCGGGTTTTGAAAAACATTGTTGACTCTGAAGTGCCACACATGTGGAGGGAAGAGCCACAATTATGTAGAGATAAGGTGGGCCCAGAGGGGGCGGTGTTGCATTCCCTCTGAAAGTTCCAGGCCAACAGTTTGCCATGGCAATGTCCTGATGCCCATCTAGCCTTGTGGCCAAACTGTCACTCTGTGAGATGAGAGATGTTTGTGGGGCTGCATGTGGGAAGCTATCACCCTCACACCTTGACGATTGGACAATGGGCAACATGAGCCATGTTCTGGAGTTATGTTCATACTGATGTAAAGGATGATTGGTCAGATGGGTGGTATATTTTGACAAAAAATATTATCTCCATCTATATACTCATTGCCACCACTCTCATCAGCCTCCTGTGCTAGATATTGATTATACACGCTTGCTCTTTGATCATGGTATATCTTAAAGTGTCCAGTGAGCAACCACCTCAAATTTTTCCTATATGTGAGAAAACACTCATTACTAATTGCCATTTAAAACACGTCATCCCAGAGCACAAACGGAATATATGCCCCCTGCCTTCAACCAATCACGAGGCCCTCGATGTCACCCCTGAAGTAGCCATTCAAAAGGGGGAAATTACAGCTGCACTCTTCTGAATATACATGTCAATAGCTGAAACCAAATGATAGCCATCAAAAGAAGACAAAATGATAGAAAACATGCACTCTGGCCAAATGTCAGCCAGGTCTTGTTCAAGGGTACACAGATTTGTGTTTGGATGCTAATTCAGTGAGTCATGAAGAGTCCAGTCTTGGGTTGCTAAATGCCCCAAACATATGTCCACCTCCTCAGCAAATCCACAAAACCTGATCATCCAGGTGTTTTCTAATGCAGGAAAGATAATACTTGCTACTGCCCTCATGTGAATGTGGTTGAAATGCTTTTGATCTCTGAGTCAAATTTGGGACCAGGTAGACCACAATAAATATTAGGTGGTCAGTGGGTCACTGTGAAGGGATGACAATAGGAAGAGTGGGGTAGGATAGCCGAGTTGGAATGTCTCAGTGGTTTCCACATTTGTAAGAAATGGAAGAAGGGTCTCTCTTGTGAACTTCTGAGAGCTGGGGCATGAAGTCTTCATGTTGAGGGTCTTGAGGGCTCCCCTGCAAGTTGTGGGTCTAGATATGGATGAGTTGTTTACCCTAATAGAGTGTGTTTCAGTGACAGAAGACTTGCACTCCAGCTAATTGTCAATCAGGCTTTGGTCAAGATTGCTCTAACCGGTGATCTGATGTCATTTCACTGAGACATTAAGAGCCACAGACTTCACTTCCTAAATCCCCCAAGCACTAGTCCGGATGTCCTACTCCCCATTGAATCCACAATACCATATCATCCACTTCTATTTTGCTGCAGGAAAGAAAGATGCTTCCTAGAGCCCTCATGTGAATGTGGTTGAAAATGTTTTGGTCTCTGAGTCAAATTTGGGAGGCAATTAGACCAATGTACACCTGACACAGTCAGTGTGTCACCATGAACGCCTGACAATGGGAAGGCTGTTGGACAGATTGCCAGGATTTGAATGTCTGTTCTTACAGGTAATCACTTTCTGGAGCATCAATTGAAATTTTAATGGGGGATCTGAAGTCAGAAGGAAAGTATTGGGTAAAGACGTGAACAGGTCTCCTGGCTGAGATATTTTTCCAGGAAACCCACAGGAAATCTTGGGGCAACAGGATTGAAGAGAGATGGAAGGGGGGGGGGAGAGAAAGAGAGAGAAAGGAGTTTGGCTTCAAGCAATAGTCCAGGGCAAGATTTGTGCACCAAGCTGGTGTCTGTGTTTAGGTGGATATCTGACTTCAGGAAAGATATAGAACACTTGTCCAGATTCTTCACTCCTTATTGCCGTGACTCTTGAAATTTGGCACTTACATTCACTGCTCTAAACTGGAAAATAAGGGTTTGAACCCATGTTTGGCACTCTTTTCCTCTAAAGTGTCAAAATTTTTGGATCAGTGTAAATGATAGTATATATTTTCCCTAAGATGAAAAGTCCCTTCCCATGTATAGGGCTTCTCATGTTGAGTTCTTCCTCACTCTATCCTTGTTTTCAGTATCCAGGAAATTTTGGAATTTGGTCTTTTCCACAAACATGTTTTCTTTTCCCACAGAGAGTAATACTGTGTGTTCCTGTAATGCAATTTTTGAAATAAAAGTTTGACTCTGAACTGCCACACATATCCAAGGAAAAAGCCATAAATATGTAGACAGCATGGGGGCCCTGAATGGGTGGAGTTGATTTCCCTCTGAAAGTTCCAGGTCAACTGGTTGCCATGGCAATGGGATGAGGCCCAAGGAGCCTTGTGGCACAACTGCACTCTGTAAGATGAGTGGTGCGTGTTGGGCAGCAGGTGGAAATTCCTTACCCTCACAATTTTTGGGTTGAACGATGGGCACCCTGAGCCTTTGTTCTGGAGGTATGTTGATACTGATGTAAATACTGATCCTTCAGAATGGTGGTACATTTTGACGAATAATATTTTCTCTATATTTATACTCATGGTCACGACTCTCATTAATCTACTGAGCTGGACATCAATTTTACAGGTTTGCTTTATAATCATGGTATATCTTAAAGGGACCAGTGAGCCAACCACCTCAAGTTTTTCCTAAATGTGAAAAAAGACTCATGTCTAATGGCCATTTTCATCACGTCATCCGAGAGCACAAACAAGTACATCATGGCCCTCTGCTTTCAACCAAGCATGAGGGCCTCTATGGCACCAATGTTGTAGATATTCAGAACGGGAAAATTACAGCTCCACTATTCTGAATGTACATGTCAATAGCTGAAACCACATGCTTGCAGTCCAAAGGCTGAGAAATTTTAACAGAGAATTAAATCCGTGTATTTCAAGTTGGATATCAATGGGTTGAAAAGAAAAAGCTCTCTCTGTCTCTTTCAGGGCTTGTTGGTAGTGTGGTGACCAGGGCCATGCCAGCAGGTTAGTGGTGTCCACATTTTTAAGGAGGCAAATGAGGGTCTCTCTCATGTTCCTCCATGAGCCCTAGGTTGAGCTCTTCAACTTTAGGGTATTGAGGTTTCCCTCTTTGGAAGAGAGGTGTCACTGTCCCTGCAAATCGAGGGCCTAGAGAAGGATGTGATGTGTGCTGAATATAGACTGGGTTTGGGTGACAGAAGACTTGAACTCTGGCCCATTGTCAGCCAGGAATTGGTCAAGGGTGCTCAGACCATATTTTCTTTTCCAACAGAGAGTAATACTGTGTGGTTCTGGGATGCAGTTTTTGAAATAAAGTGTTGACCCTGTACTGCCATACATGTGCAGGGAAACATCCACAATTATATAGAGGACGGTTAGTCCCAGAGTGGTCATAGTTGCCTTCCCTCTGAAAGTTCCAGGCCAACTGGTTGCCATGGCAATGGGATGATGCCCATTGAGCATTTCCACCCAATTGCCACTCTGTGAGATGAGAGGTGCGTGTTGGGTGGCATGTGGGAAGCTCTCACCCTCACACCTCAAAGGTTGGACAATGGTCACTCAGAGATGTTGTTCTGATTGTATGTTGATGCTGATCTAAAGGCTGTTCCATCTGATGGGTGGTACATTTTGATGAAAAATATTATCTGCATCTTTATCTTTGATGAAGAGTATTATCTCCAACTTTAGGTTCATGGCCACTGCTTTCATCAGTCTCCTAAGCTATACATCAGATATAGAGGCTTGCTGTTTCATCATGGTATATATTAAAGGGACCAGTGAGCCGACCACATCAAGGTTTTCCTAAATGTGAAAAAAAGATTAATGTATAATGGCCATTTGAAACACGTCATTCCAGAGCACAAACAAGGAAAAAAACCCTCTGCCTTCAACCAAGCACCAGGTCTTCGATTTCCTCCCTGAAGTATACATTCCAACAGCAGAAATTAGAGCTCCACTCCTCTGAATGGACATGTCAATAGCTGAAACCACATGCTAGCTCTATAAAGGCAAAGGAATATTAACATAGAATGAATCTTGGATATTTAAGGTTGGATTTCCATGGCTGATCAGCAAAAGGCCACTGATTCTTTGGGTTCAGACAGGCAATGTGGGGACCAGTGATTGTGCCAGCAGATTAGTGGTGTTCTCATTTGCAATGAAGGGATGGGGGGTCTCTGGTGAACCACCATGAGCACTGGGTTAAGGTTCTCAAGTTGAGAGTCTTGCAGGTTCCCTTTTGGAGGAGAGGGGACTCTGTCCTGACAATCGAGGATCTAGAGAAAGATGAGGAGTTCCCAGAATATAGACTTTGTTTGGGTGACAGAAACTTGCACTCTGGCACATTTTCTTCCAGGATTTTCCAAGGCTGCACAGACCAGTGTTTGGGTACCAATACAGTGAGACATATAGAGTCAAAGACTTCTTTCCTTAAATCACCAAGCACGAATCCAAATATCCACCTCCCCATTGAATCTAGAATTCCTGATCATCCAGGTGTGTTCCATTGCAGGAAAGTTGATTCTTGCAAGAGTACTCATGGGAGTGTTGTTGTAAATATTTTGATCTCAGAGTCAAACTTGGGAGCCAAGTAGACCGCAGTTCATATGAGGTGGTCATTGGGTCAACGTGAAGTGCTGAAAATGGGAAGAGTGGGGGGAGGTTGGCCCGAGTTGGAATGTATGTATTCCTACAGAGGAGCTCTTAATGGAATATCACTTTTATTTTGAATGGGGGATTGGAAGATGGAGGGAAAATTGGGGGCATGACTTGGACTGCTTTCCTGGCTGAAATATTTCATCCAAGATCATCCCATGTAAACGTGTGGCAGCAGGATTCGAGATAGAGTGAAGTTGGGGGAAAGGGAGACAGAGAGCAAGAGATACAGAGAGAGAGAAAGGTGTTTTAATTTAAGCAATAGTCCAGGGCAAGATCTCAGCACAGAACAGGTGTCAGTGGTACAGGCGGATATGCAGCTTTAGGGAAGAAACAGCACTCCTGTCCCTGAATCTTCAATCCTTATTTGGTTTGCATCATTCTTGAAATGTGGCCCTAACATTCACTGCACTCTGCTGGAAGATACGGTTTAGGGCCCCTGTTTGTCAACATTTTCCTCTAAATTATCATGTTGTGGGGATCAGGGTAAAGGACAGTAGATATTTTCCCTGATCCAAATAACCTCTTCCCATGTAAAGGTCTTTTTATGTTACATTCTTTCTCAGTTTTACTTGTTTTGAGTATCCAGGCTATTTGGGATGTGGGTCTTTTTCACTCATATATTTTCTTTTCTAACTGAGAGTCGTACATTTTGTTACTGGGATGCAGGTTTTGAAATAAAATGTTGAACCTGAACTGCCACACATTATCAGGGAAACAGCCATAATTGCATAGAGAGCAGGTGGGCCCAGAGTGGGCTGTGTTGCCTTCCCTATGAAAGTCCAGGGCAACTGGAAGTGCCCACTGAGTCTTGAGGTCCAACTGGCACTCTGTGAGATATGAGGTACATGTTGGGTGGCAGGCGGAAATCTCTCACGCTCATGCCTTGAGGGTTGGATGATGGGCACCCTGAGCTATTGTTCTTGAGGTGTGTTGATACTCATCTAAAATCTGTTCCATCAGATGGTGGTACAATTTGATGAAAAATATCACCTGTATCTTTTAAGCATGGCTACCAATCTCATCGGTCTACTGAGATAGACATGGATTATACAGTCTTCCTACTTAATCATGGTGTATCTTAAAGGGACCAGTGAGCAGACCACCTCAAGTCTTTTCCAACATGTGAAAAAAGACTGGTGTCTAATGGCCATTTTAAACAAGTCATCCCAGAGCAAAAACACGGAAAACGTGCCTCTCTACCTTCAAGCAAGCATGAGGCCCTTGATGTCACCCCTGAAGTAGACATTCAAATGGGGGAAATTATGGCTCCACTCTTATGAATGGACATGTCCATACCTGAACCCACATGCTAGCTGTCCAAATGTAAAGGAATATTAACAGATAATGAAACCAGGATATTTCAGGTTGGATTTCCCTGGGTTGATGAGCACAGTATCACTGTCCCTTTGGATGCTGACTGGTAATGTATTGATCAGGGCCAGTGCAATGCAGTTAGTCGTGTCTACATTTGTAAGGAAGGGGAAGAGGTTCTCTCTGGTGAACCTCCTTGAGACGTGGGATGTGGTATTCAATTTGAGGGTTTTGAGGGCTCCCTCTTTGATGAGAGTGGACTCTGTCCCTGGAAAATAGAGGGTCTGGAGTAGGATGAGGTGTAACCCGTATATAGACTTGGTTTGGTTGACAGAAACCTTACACACCAGCCAATTGTCAGCCAGGATTTGGTCAAGTATTCTCAGACCATGGTTCCCATGCAAATTCAGTGAGACATTAAGAATCACAGACTTCTTTTCCTAAATCCACCAAGCTTTACTCCAGATGGCCACCTCCCCAGTGAATCCTCAAGACCTGATCATAGATGTGTGGTCAGATTAAGGAAATCTGATTCTTGCTATAGTACTCATGTGAATGTGGTTGAAAATGTTTGAATCTCTGAGTCAAATTTGGTAGACAAGTAGATTGCAGTTCACATGTAGTGGTCAGTGGGTCACTGTGAAGGGCTGACAATAGGAAGATTTGGGGGAGGATGGCCTTATTTGGAATGTCTCTATTCCTAAAGAAGTGCTCTTTCTTGTATTTTGGATGGGAGATAAGAAGATGAAGGGAAAATGTGGTGTAAAGACATGGACTGCACTCCTGGCTGAGATATTTTCTCCCTAATCACCCCAGGAAATCTTGGGGCAACAGGATTTGAGAGAGAGAGGGAGAGAGAGAGAGAGAGAAAGAAAGATGGAGAATGAGAGAGAGAGAGAGAGACAGAAATAGAGAGAGATAAAGGATATTTTGATTCAAACAAGAGTTCAGGGCAAGATCCCAGCACCGAGCTGTTGTCAGTGTTTCAGGTGTATATCCGAATTCAGGGAAGAAATGGAACTCTAGAACATGAAACTTCACTCCTTATTAGCATGGCTCTTGAAACATGGCTCTAACATTCACTGATCTCCGCTGTAAGAATGGGGTTAGAACACCTGTTTGGCACACTTTTCCTCTAAAATGGCATGATGTCGGGTTCAGGGTAAAGGTCAATAGATATTATTCCTGAGTCAAAAAGCCCGTTCCCATGTAAAGGGCTTCTCATGTTGTGTTCTCCACACTCTTTCCTTGTTTTCAGGATCCATGGTATTTGGGAACTGACATATATTCTTTTTTCACTAACATATATTCTTTCAAACTGAGAGAAACACTGTTGTTCTGGGATGCAGCTTTTGAAATAAATTGTTGACCATGAACTTCCACACATGTTCAGGAAGAGATCCATATGTGTGTAGAAAGCGGGTGGGCCCAGAGTGGGTGGATATGCCTTCCTCCTGAAAGTTCCAGACAAACTGGTTGCCATGGCAAAGGCATGATGATGCTCGAGCCTTGCTGCCCAACAGCCAATCTGTGAGATATAAGGTACATGTTGGACAAGAGGTGGGAAGCTCTAACACACACAACACGAAATTTTATCCTGGATCTCCCAAGTAAATCTCTGGGGAGAAGGATTCGAAGAGAGAGAGAGAAGAATACTGAGAGACAGAGAGAAAGAGAGAGAGAGAGATAGGAGATTTTTGATTCAAAAAACAGCCAATTTCAAGATCTCAGTGCCAAACAGGTATCTGGTTAAGGTGAACATCCGACTTCAGGGAAGAAACAGCACTCTTGTCCAAAATACTTCACTCAATATTGGTGAAATGACTGAAATATGGCCCTAAAATTCACAGCTCTCCACTGGAATATCAGGGTAAGAGGCCCTGTTTGACACCCATTTCCTATAAAATGAGATGATGTGGGGATCAGAGTAAAGGAAAGAAGACATTTCCCCTGAGCTAAAAAGCCCCTTCCCATGGAAAGGGCTGCTCATGTGTTCTTCCTCACTTTTCCCTTATTTTCAGTATCCAAGCAACGTGGGAAGTGGGTCTTTTTCGATCACATACTTATATTTCAAATGGGAGTTTATTCTGTGGGTTCCTGGGATGCAGAGTGTGAAAAAAATATGGACCCCGAACTGTCACATATGTTCAGGGAAAAAGACATCATTATGTAGAGAGCATGTGAGCCCAGAGAGGGTGGAGTTGCCTTCCCAATGAAAGGTCCAGGGCAAATAATTGCCATGGGAATGCCATTACACCCATAGAGCCTTGTGACAAAAGAGCCTCTCTATGAGAGGAGAGGGGCTTGTTGGTCCCAATTTTGGAAGCTCTCACCCTCACACCATGAGGGATGGAAGATGGGAATCCTGAGATGTTCTGGAGGTATGTTGATACTGAGGTAAAGGAAGATCCATCAGGTGTGTGGTACACTTTGCTGAAAAATATTATATCCATCATTAGCCTCGTGGACACCACTCTCATCAGTCACCTGAGTTAGATATTAATTATAGATGGTTGCTGATTGATCATGGTATATCTTAAAGGGAGCAGTGAACCAACAACTGGTCTTTTCCTAGAGGTGAAAAAAGACTCATGCATAATGCCCATTTGAAACACTTCATTCCAAAGCCCAAATAATGAAACCAGGCCCATCTGCCTTCAACCAAGTGTGTGGCCCTCGATATCTCCCCATAAGAAGACATTCAAAATGGAGAAATTAAAACTCAACCATGTCAATAGCTGAAATCACAGGCTAGCAATCCAAAGCAAAGGAACTTTAACTGAGAATGAAACTTGGATATTTCTGGTGGATTTTTCACAGCTGGAAAAGCACAAGCCCTGTCTCTTAGGGTGCTGGCTGTTTGTGTGGTGACTAGGGCCACTGCCAGCTTGTTTGTGGTGTCCACAATTGTAAGGAAAGTAAGGAGGGTCTCTCTTCGGATCCTTCGTGAGCCCTGTGTTGAGGGCTTCAAATGGAGTGTCTTGAGGTTTCCTTCTTGGAGGAGAGGGGACTCTGGCCCCACCAGTCGAGGGTCTATAGAAGGATGAGGTATGTGAGAAATAGAGACTGGTTTTGGTATACAGATAACTTCCACTCTGGTGCATTGTCAGCCAGGTCGTGCTCAAGGGTGCTCAGACCAGTGTTCAGATGCCAATTTCCTGAGATATGGATAGTCACAGATCGCATTTCCTATTCCTACAGGCATGAGTTAAGAGATAGACCTCTCCAGAAAATCCAAAAACATGATCATCAAGGTGGGGTCTGCTTCAGGTAACCTAATATTCCCTAGAGTCCTCATGTGAATGTGGTTGAAAATGTGTTTAACTCTGAGTCAAATATGGGACCACATAGGCCACAGTACATACTAGGTGGTCACTGGTTCACTCTGAATGGCTGAAAATGGGAATAGTGGGGGTAGGATATCCAAGTTGGAATGTCTCTATACCTACAGAGGAGAAATTTCTGGTCCACTGCTTGTATATTTCATAGGGTTTCGGAAGACACAGGGAAAAATTTGGGTAAGGATTTGGTCAGCAATCCTGGCTGAGATAATTCATCAAAGTACAAAACATGTTACATTGGGGCAGGAGAATTTGAGAGAAATTCAAGGAGGAATCATCAGAGATAGAGAGAGTAAGTTAGAGAATGTGAGGGGGCGGAGAATAAGAGAGAGAGAGAGAAAGGAGATTTTGATTCAAGCAACCGTTCAGGGCATGATCTCAGCCCCAAGCAGATGTCTGGGTTTCAGGTGAACAGCCAACATCAGGGATAAACCAGCACTCCTCTATCAGATTCTTCACTTCTTCTTGGAATGACTCTAGAAGTGTGTCCCTTACAATCACTGCTCCCTGCTGGATGATAGGGGTTAGATCCCCTACTTGGCACTCTCTCCTTCTCAAATGTCATGAGGGGGGGGGGTCAGGTTAAAGGACAGTAGTCATTTCCCATGAACTAAAAAGCCCCCTCCCATGTAAATGGCTGATTATGTTGTGTTCCTCCTCACTATTTCCTTGTTTTCAGTATCTAATCTCTGTGGGAAGTGGGTCTTTTTCACTCACATATTTTCTTTGCAAATGAGATTTTATACTGTGGATTCCTGGGATGCAGTGTTGGAAAAATCACAACGACCCTGAAGTGCCACACACGTTCAGGGAAAGATCCATCATTATGGAGAGAGCAGGTGGGCCCAGAGAGGGTGGAGTTGCCTTCCCTATGAATGGTCCAGGCCAACTGGTTGCCACGGTGATGGAAAGATGCTCATTTAGCCTTGTGACACAATAGCCTCTCTGTGAGAGGAGAGGGGCATTTTGGGCCCCAAGTGGGAAGCCCTCAACCTCACACATCAAAAGCTGGAAGATGGGCACCCTGAGCTGTTGTTCCAGAGGTATGTTGATATTGATGTAAAGGATGATCCATCAGGTGGGTGGTAGAATTTGACCAACAGAATTATCTCCAACTTCAGCCTCATGGCCAGCACTTGCATCAGTCTCCAAAGCTAAACATTGATTATACAGTTTTGCTCTTTGATCACGATATATCTTAATTGGACCAATAAACCAACCACCTCAATTCTTTTCCTACATGTGACAAAAGACTCGTGCTTAACAGCCATTTGAAACACCTCATCCCAGAGCACAAACAGGATAAACATGCCCCACTGCATTCAACCAAGCATGAGGCCCTCGATGTCACCACTGAAGAAGATATTCCAAAGGGGGAAATTACATCTGCTCTCTCCTGAACATACATGTCTATAGCCAGAACCATATGCTAGCCATCCAAAACAAAGGAATTTTAACTGAGAATGAAACTGGGATATTGCTGGTAGATTTTCCACAGGTGGATAAACACAAGCCCTCCCTTTCTTTGGTTGCTGCCTGATATTGTGGTGAAAAGGGCCAGTGCCAGCTTGTTTGTGGTGTCTCCAATTCACAGTAAGGTAAGTAGGGTCTTTCTTCTGATCCTCCATGAGCCCTGATAGTGGATAAGAAGACAGAGGGAAATTTTGGGGTAAAGACTTGGACTGCTATAATGGCTGAGATATCATCCAGGATCACCACAGTTAAACTTGGGAGAGGAGGATTCAAGAGAAAATTAAGGAGGCATAATTGGAGATACAGAGAGAGAGAAGAGAGAGAAGAGAGAGAGAGAGCAAGAAAGAGAGAGAGGAGAGAGAGAGAGAAAGAGAAAGATAGAGGGAGAGGAGAGAGAGAGAGGAAGGAGATTTTGACTCAAGCAACAGTCCAGGGCAGAATCTCAGCACCATGCAGATCTCTGCGTTTAAGGAGGATATCAAACAAAAGGGAAAAACCAACACTCTTGTACAAGATTCTTCACTCCTTCTTGGCCTGACTCTATAAATATATCTATTACAATCACTGCTCCCCACTGGAAGATAGGTTTTAATGCCCCTCTTTGTCACCCATATCTTCTCAAATGGCATGTTATGGTAATCAGTTTAAATGACAGATTATATTGTCCCTGAGAGGAAAAGCCCCTTCACCTGTAAAGGGCTGCTCATGTGGTGTTCTTCCTCACTCTTTCCTTGTTTTCATTATCCAGGCTACTTGGGGAGTGGGTCATTTTTAAACACTTATTTTCTTTCCAAATGAGATTTTATACTTTTTATTCCTGGGATGCAGCGTTTGAAAAACCACGTCAACCTGAAGTTCCACACATATTCAGGGAAAGAGCCATCATTATGTAGAGATCAGGTGGGACCAGAGTGGGCAGAGTTGCCTTCCCTCTTATAATTCCAGGCCAACGGTTTGACACAGCAATGGCATGCAACCCATTGATCCTCGTGACACAACAGCATCTCTGTGAGAGGAGAGGGGCGTGATGGGCATCATATGGGAAGCTCTTACCTTCACATATTGAGGGTTGGAAAATTGGCAACCTGAACTGCTGTTCTGGAGGAATGTTGATACTGATGTAAAGGATGATCCATCCAATGGGTTGTAAAATTTGACCAATGGTATTATCTCCAACTTGAGCCTCATGACCATCACTCTCATTAGGCTCCTTAGCTAAACATTGATTATACAGGCTTGCTTTTTGATCACGATTTACTCTAAAGGAACCAGTGAGCCAACCACCTCAATTCTTTTCCTACATGTGAAAAAAGACTCGTACCTAATGCTTATTTTAAACATCTCATTCCAGAGCCCGAACCATGAAACCAGGACCCTCTGCCTTCAACCAAATGCAAGGCCCTCAATATCACCACTGAAGGCGGAAATTACAACTCAATGCTTCTGCGTATGCATGTCAGTAGCTGAAATCACAGGCTAGCTGTCCAAACAAAGGAGTTTTACCAAGAATGAAGCTGCAATATTTCTGGTGGATTTTTCCCAGGTTGATAAGCAAAAACAATTTCTCTTTGGGTGCTGGTTTTTAGTGTGGTGAGTAGATCCACTGCCCGCTTGTTTCTGGTGTCCACAATTGTCAGGAAGGGAAGGAGCATCCCTCTTCTGCACCTCTGTGATCCCTGTGGTGAGGGATTCAAATGGAGGGACTTGAGGTTGCCTTCTTGGAGGAGAGGCGACTCTTGCCCTGACAGTCAACGGTCTAGAAGAGGTGGAGGAGTGTCCCAAATAGAGAATGGTTTTTGGTGACAGAATACTTGTGCTCAGGCCAATTGTAAGCCAGTACTGGCTCAACGTGCACAGACTGGCTTTTGGCAGCCAATTCACTGAACATGGAGAGTCACAGACTTCATTTCCTAAATCCCCTAAGCACCAGTCCAAAGATCCACATCCCCAGCAAATCCAAAGACCTGATAATCCAGGTGGGGTCTGCTGCATGTAAGATAAATCTTGCTAGAGCCCTCAGGTGAACGTGGTTGAAAATGTGTTGAATTCTGAGTCAAATATGAGACCACAAAGATGGCAGTACATATGAGGTGGTCAGTGGGTCACTGTGAATAGCTGACAATGGGAAGAGTGGGGGTAGGATGGCCGAGTTGAAATGTCTCGGTTCCAAAAGAGGAGTTCTTTCTGGACCACTGAATGTATATTAGATAAGGGATCAGAATATGGAGGGAAAATGTTTGGTAAAAACTTGGACTGCTCTCCTGGCTGTGATATTTCATCCAGGATCACCACATATAAACTTGGAAAAGCAGGATTTGAGAGAAAATGAAGAAGGGAGAAATAGAGAGAGAGAGGGGGGGGGGGAGGGAGAGAAGGGACATTTAAATTCAAGCAACAGTCCAGGGCATAATCTCAGTGCAAAGCAGGTGTATATGTTTCAGGAGGTTATCCGACACATGGGAAAAACCACACTCTTGTACCAGATTCTTCACTCCTTCATGGCCTGACTCTACAAATGAGTCCATTAAAAACATGGTTCCCCACTGGAAGATAGGAGTTAAAATCCCACATTAGCAACCTTATTTCCTCAAATGGCATGATGTGGAGATCAGGTTAAAGGACAGAGGATATTTCCCCTGAGAAGAAAAGCCCCTTCCCATGTAAAGTGCTGCTCATATGGTGTTCTTCCTCACTCTTTCCTTGTTTTCATTATCTAGTCTACTTGGGGAGTGGGTCATTTCCAATTACATATTTTCTTTCCAAATGAGATTTTGTACTGTGGATTCCTGGGATGCAGTGTTTGAAAAACCACTTTGACCTTGAAGTGCCAAACATTTTCAGGAAATATCCATCATTATGTAGGGAGCAGGTGGGCCCAGAGTGTGTGGAGTTGTCTTCCCTATGAAAGATCCAGGCCAACTACTTGCCACAGCAATGGCATGATGCACATTGAGCCTTGTGAAACAAATGCCTTTCTGTGAGAGGAGAGGGGCATGAAGGTCCCCATATGGGAAGATCTCACCCCCACACAATTGGAGTTTTGCCTTTGGCACCCTGAGAGGTTGCTCTGGAAGGATGTGGAACTAATGTAAAGGATGATCCATCAGATGGGTGGTACAATTGGATGAACAGTATTTTCTCCAAATTTAGCCTCATGGCCACCACTCTCATGAGGCTCCTGAGCTAAATGGCATTTATAGAGTCTTGCAGTTTGATCATGATATATCATAAAGGAACCATTGAGCCGAACATCTCAAGTATTTTCATACATGTGAAAAAAGTATTGTGCCTAATGCCCATTTGAAACACCTCATTCCAGAGCTCAATCCAAGAAACCAGGCCCCACTGATTTCAACCGGGCATGAGGCCCTCGACATCAACCCTGAAGAAGACATTCAATAGGGGGAAAATACAACTCCACACTTCTGAATATACATGTAAATATATGAAATCACAGACTAGTTGTCCAAGAGAAGGAATTTTACAGAAAATGAACATAAGATATTTCTGGTGTATTTTTCACAGGTTGATAAACACAAGCTCTGCCTCTTTGAGTGCTGGCTGTTAGTGTTGTGACTAGGGCAACTGCATGCTTGTTTGTGGTGTCCACAATTGTCAGGAATGGAAGGATCATCCAGCTTCTGATCCTCTGTGTGCCCTGTGGTGAGGGCATCAATTGGAGGGTCTTGAGGTTTCCCTCTTGGAAGAGAGGGGATGCTGGTCCTGCCAATCGAAGGTCTAGATAAGGATGAGCAATGTCCCAAATAGAGACTGGTTTTGAGTGACAGAAAGCTTGTGCTCTGGCCCATTATCTGCCATGCCCTGCTCAAGGGTGCTCAGACAGGTGTTCAGTTGCTAAGTCACTGAGACATGGAGACTCACAGACTTCATTTCCTAAAGCACCCAAGCATGAGTCCAAAAATCCACCTCCCCAGCAAATCCAAAAACCTGATCAACAAAGTGGGATCTGCTGCAGATAAACAAATTATTGCTAGATCCTTCATATTAACGTGGTTGAAAATGTGTTTATCTCTGAGTCAAATATGGGACCATGTATACTGCAGTACATATGAGGTAGTCAGCAGGTCACCATGAAAACTGACCATGGGAAGAGTGGTGGTGGGATGGCTGAGTTGGAATGTCTCTATACCTACAGAGGAGTTATTTCAAGACAACCACTTGTATATTTGATAGGGGTTCAGAAAATGGCGGGAACATATTTGGTAAAGATTTGGACTGCTATCCTGGCTGTGATATTACATCCAGGATTACAACAGGTAAAATTGGGGCAGGAGAATTTGAGAGAAAATTAAGGAGGGAAAAGTGGAGAGAGAGAGAGATAAAGAGATTTTGATTCAAGCCACTGTCCAGGGCATGATCTCAGCACCAAGCATTTGTTGTGTTTCAGGAGGTTATCTGACACAAGGAAAAAACGACCACTCTTGTACCAGATTATACACTTCTTCATGGCCTTACTCTAGAAATGTGTCCATTACAATCACTTTTCTCCGCTGTAAGATATGAGTTAAAATCCCAGGTTAGAGCCCTATAGTCTCAAATGGCGTGATGTGGAAATCAGGTTAAAGACAGTAGATATTTTCCCTGAGAATAAAAGCCCCTTCACCTGAAAAGGGCTGCTCATGTGGTGTTCTTCCTCACTCTTTCCTTGTTCTCTTAATCCAGGCTACTTGGTGAGTGGCTTTTTGTCAATAACATATTTTCTTTCCAAATGAGATTTTGTACTGTGTATTCCTGGGATGCAGTGTTTGAAAAATCACTTGACCCTGAAGTTCCATACATGTTCTGGGAAATATCCATCATTATGTAGAGAGCAGGTGGGCCCAGAAGGTGTGGAGTTGCCTTCCCTCTGAAAGTTCCAGGCCAATAGTTGTCCATGTTAATGGCATGAGGCCAATGAGCATTGTGACACAACAGGCTCTCTGTGAGAGGAGAGGGGCATGAATGGGCTCCATGTGAGAACTTCTCAATCTCACACAATGAAGCTTGGGCGATGGGCACTCTGAGATCTTGTTGGAGGTATGTTGATACTGATGTAAAGGATGATCAATCAGATTGTTGGTAAAATTTTACCAATAGTATTATATCCATCTTTAGCCTCATGTCCACCATTCTCATCCATCTACAGAGCTAAACATTCATTATATAGGCTTGCTGTTTGATCATGGTATATCATAATGGGACCAGTGAGCTGACTACCTCAAGCATTTTCCTACATGTGAAAAAAGACTCCTGCTTTATGACCATTTGAAACACCTCATTCCAGAGGTAAAACCATGAAACCAGGCCCCTCTTCCTTAAACAAAATGCAAGGCCCTCAATACCAACCTTGAAGATGATACCCCAAAAGGGGAAATTACAACTCCATGCTTCTGAAAATGCTTGTCAATAGCTGAAACCACAGGCTAGATCTCCAAAGCAAAGGAATTTTACCAAGAATGAAGCCAGAATATTTTTGTGGATTTTTCACAGATTGATAAGCACAAGCCCTCTCTCTTTGTGTGCTGGCTGTTCGTGTGTTGACTACAGCCACTGCAAATTGTTTGTGGGGTCAACAATTGTGAGGAAGGGAAGGATGGCCTCTCTTCTGATCCTCCATGTGCCCTGTGGGGAGAACTTCAAAAGGATGGGCTTCAAGTTTCTCTCTTGGAGGAGAGGGAACCCTGACCCTGCCAGTCTAGGTTCTAGGGAAGGAGAAGGAGTGTCCCAAATAAAGACTGGTTTTGGGTGACTGAAAACTTGTGCTCTGGCCAATTATCAGCCAGGACATGCTCAAGGTTGCTCAGACTGGGTTTTGGTTGCCAATTAACTTAGTCATGGAGAGTCACAGATTTCAATTCCTAAATCCCCAAGCACGAGTCCAGACCTCAACCTCCCCAGCAAATAAGCAAGACCTGATCGTCCAGGTGTGGTTGGCTGCAGGGAAGCTAATTCTGCAGGATCCCTCATGTGAACGTGGTTGTAAATGTGTTGTTCACTGAGTTATATATGGGACAATGTAGAATGCAGTATACACGAGGGGGTCAGGGGCTCACTGTGAAGGGCTGAAAATTGTAAGAGAGAGGGTAAGATGGCCGAGTTGGAATGTCTCTATACCAACAGAGCCTTTCCTTCTGGACTACCACTTGCATATTTGATAGGGGATCAGAAGATGGAGGGAAAATTTTGTCTAAGGACTTGGACTGCTATCCTGGCTGAGATAATTCATACAACATCATCAAAGGTAAATTTGGGGCAGGAATATTCCAGAGAAAGTGAAGGAGGGGGAAGTGCAGAGAGAGAGAGAGAGAGAGAAATGTTATTTTGATTGAAGCAAGAGGGTGGGGCATTCTCAGTGCCAAGCATGTGTGTGTGTTCCAGGAGGATATCTGACACAGGGGAAAATCCATCACTCTTGTACTAGATACTTCACTCCTTCTCGGCCTGATTCTAGAAATGTGTTCATTACAATCATTTCTCCCTGAATGAAGATAGGCTTTAAAGCCCCTTGTTGACACTCTTACCTTCTCAAATGTCATGATGTGGAGATCAGGTTAAAGGACAGTAGATATTTTCCCTGAAAAGAAAAGCCCCTTCCCATGTAAAGGGCTTCTCATGTGGTGTTATTCCTCACTCTTTCCTTGTTTTCATTATCCAGGCTACTTGAGGAGTGGTTCTTTTCCAATCACATTTTTTCTATCCAAATTAGATTTTATACTGTATGTTCCTGGGATGCAGTGTATGAAAAACCACGTTGACCCTGAAGTGCCGAACATGTTCGGGGAAAGGGCCGTCATTATGTAGAGAGAAGGTGGGACCAGAATGGGCAGAGTTGCCTTCCCTTTGAAAGGTCCAGGACAGCTGGTTTCCTCAGCAATGGCATGATGCCCATTGAGACTTGTGACACAACAGGATCTCTGTGAGAGGAGTGAGGCCTGATGGGACGCAGGTGGTAAGCTCTCACCCTAACACATCAAGGGATGTAAGACAGGCACCCTGAGCTTCTGCTCTGGAAGTATGTTGATACTGATGTAAAGGATGATCCATCTGATGGGTTGTAGAATTTGACAAACAGTATTATCTCCATCTTTACCCTCATGGCCAGCTCTCACATAAATCTCCCAAGCTAAACATTGATTTTACAGCCTTGCTATTTGATCATGATACATTGTAAATGACCACTGAAGCGAACACCTCGAGTCTTTTCCTACATGATAAAAAAGACTCGTGCCTAATGCCCGTTTGAAACACCTCATTCCAGAGCCCAAAACATGAAACCAAACCCCTCAGCCTTTAACCAAGTGTGAGGCACTTGATATCACCCTGAAGAAAACATTCAAATGGGGGAAATTACAACTCCATGCTTCTGAATGTACTTGTCTAAGCTGAAAGCACAGGCTAGCCGTCCAAAGCAAAGGTATTTTACTGAGAATGAAGCTGTCTCTTTGAGCGCTGGCTGTTAGTGTGGTGACTAGGGCCAATATCAGGTTTTTTTGTGGTGTCCACCATTGTCAAGATTGAAAGGAGTGACTAACTTCTGATCCTCCATTAGCCCTGTAGTGAGGGCTTAAATTTGAGGGTCTTGAGGTTTCCTTCTTGGAGCAGAGGGGAGTCTGGCACTGCCAACCAAGGGTCTGGTGAAGGATGAGGAGTGTCCCAAATAGAGACTGGTTTTGGGTTTCAGAAAACTTGCATTCTCTCCCATTGTGTCCTGGGCCCTTCTCAAGGAGAATCAGATTGGTGTTCAGATGCAAATTCTCTGAGACACAGAGAGTCACAGACTTAATTTCCTAAATCCCCCAATCACGAGTTCAGAGATCCACCTCCCCAGCAAAACCACAAACCTGATCATCCAGGTGGGGTCTGTTGCATGTAAACTAATTCTTGCTGGAACCCTCATGTGTACTTGGTGGAAAATATGTTGAACTCTGAATCAAATATGGGACAACGTATACTGCATACAAATGATATAGTCAGTGTGTCACCATGCACAGCTGACATTGGGGAGACTGTTGGTAGGATGGCCAAGTTGGAAGGTCTCTATACCAACAGAGGAGTTCTTTATGGACCACCTATTGTATATTTGATAAGTGATCAGAAGAGGGAGGGATAATGTTGGGTGAAGTCTTGGACTGATATACTGGCTGAGATATGTCATCCAGGATCACCAAATTTAAACTTGGGGTAGGAGGATTTGATAGAAAATGAAGGACAGAGAAGTTGAGAGAGATAGACATAGAGAGAGAGGTAAAGGTAATTTTGATTCAAACAACAGTCCAGGGCAGGATCTCAAGGACAAACAGATATCTGTGTTTCAGGAGGATATCTGACACAAGGGAAAAACCAGCAAACTTGTACCAGATATTTCACTCCTTCTTGGCCTGACTCTAGAAATGTGACCATTACAATCACTGATCCCCACTGTAAGATAGGGGTTAAAGCCCCTGTTTGGCACCCTTATCTTCTTAAATAACATGTTATGGAGTTCAGGTTAAAGGACAGCATATATTTTCCCTGAGGGGAAAAGCCCCTTCCCTAGTAAAGGGCTGCTCATATGGTGTTCTTCCTCATTCTTTCCTTGCTTTCCTTATACAAACTATTGGTAAGTGGGTATTTTTCTATCACATATTTTCTTTCCAAATGAGATTGTATATTGTGGATTCCAGGGATGCAGTGTTTTCAAAACCACGTTGACCCTGAAATGCCACACTTGTCTGGGGAAAGAGCCATCATTATGTAGAGAGGAGGTGGGCCCTGAGTGGGTGGAGTTGCCTTCCTTCTGAAAGGTCCAGGCCAACTGGTTGCCACACAATGGCGTGTCATCCATCAAGCCTTGTGACATAGCAGCCTCTCTGTGAGAGGAGAGGGGTGTGATGAGCCACAATTGGGAGATGGTCGCCCTCACTCTTTGAGGGTTGGAGCATGGGCACCCTGAGCTCTTTTTCTGGAGGTATCTTGATACTTATTTAAAAGAAGATACATCAGATGGGTTGTAGGATTTGATGAACAGTGTTATCTCCATCTTTAGCCTCATGGCCACAATTCTCATCAGGCTCCTGAGCTAAACATTGAATATACAGGCTTGCTGTTTGATCATGGTTTATTTCAATTTTTTCCTACCCATGAAAAAGACTCTTGCCTAATGCCCATTTGGAACACATCATTTCAGAAACTAACACCTTGAAACCAGTCTCCTCTGCCTTCAACCAATTTTGAGGCCTTCAATATCACCATTGAAGAAGACATTCAAAAGGGGGAAATTAAAACTCCCCAGTACTGAATATACATATCAATACTTGAAATCACAGGCTATCCGTCCAAAGCAAAGGAATTTTACCAAGAATGAACCTGGTATATTCCTGTTTGATATTTCACAGGTTATAAGAACAAGCACTGTCTCCTTGGGTGCTTGCTGTTAAGTGTGGTGATTAGGGCCACTGCCAATTTTTTCTAGTGTCCGCAATTTTCAGAAAGAATGAGGGTCTCTCTTCTGTACCACTGTGAGTCCTTTGGTGAAGGCTTCAATGGAGGGACTTGAAGTTTCTTTCATGGAGGAGAGGGGATTCTGGTCCTGCCAATTGAGGGTCTAGAGAAAGATGAGGAGTGTCCCAAATAGAGAATGCTTTTGGGGGACAGAAATCATGTGCTCTGGCCTATTGTCAGCCAGGCCCTACTCAAGGGTGCTCAGAGCAGTGTTTGGATGCCAATCAACTGGTACATGGAGAGTCACACACTTCTTTTCCTAAAACCCCCAAGTGTGAGTCCGGGGATCAACATCTCCAGAAAATTCGCAATACCTGATCATCCAGGTGAGGTCTGCTGCAGGTAAGGTAATTCTTGCTAGAGCCCTCATGTGAACATGGTGGAATACATGTTGATCTCTGATCAAATATGGTACCACGTAGCCTGCATGCATATGAGGTTTTCAGCTGGTCACCGTGCAGGGCTGACAATTGGAAAAGTGGGGTATGATGGCTGAGTTGGGATGTCTGTATAGCAGCAAAGGAGTTCTTTCTAGACTACCACTTGTATATTTGAAAGGTGATCAGAAGACAGAGAGAAAATGTTGTGTAAAGACTTGGACTGCTATCCTGTCTGAGATATGTCATCCAGCATTACCAGAGTTAAACTTGGGGCAGGTGGAGTTGAGAGAAAGTGAAGGAGGGGAAGTTGAGATAGAGAGAGAGATAAGGAGATTTTGATTCAAGCAAGAGTCCACGGCATGACCTCATTGCCAAACAGGTGTCTGTGTTTAAGGAAGGTATCTGACACAAGGGAAAATCCACCACTCTTGTACCAGGTTCTTCTATCCTTCTTGGCCTGACTCTAGAAATATATCCATTAAAATCACTGCTCCCCGCTGGAAGATAGGGATTAAAGCCACTGTTTGGCACTCTTATCGTCTCAGATGGCATGATGGTGAGTTAAGGTCAAAGGAAAGTATATTTTTTCACTGAGCAGAAAAGCCCCCTTCCATGTGAAGGGCTGCTCATGTGGTGTTCTTCCTCACTCTTTCCTTGTTTTCATTATCCAGGCTACTTGGGGAGTGGGTCTTTTTCCATCATATATTTTCTTTCCAAATGATATTTTATACCATGTGTCAGTGGTATGAGTGTTTGAAAAACCACATTGACACTGAAGTGCCACACATGTTCGGGGAAAGATGCATCATTTTGTAGAGATCAGATGGGCCCAGAGTGGGCGGAGTTGACTTCTCTCTGAAAGGTCCAGGCCAACTGGCTGCCACAGCAATGGCATTATGCCCATCAAGGCTTGTGACACAACGGCCTCTCTGTGAGAGGTGAGGGTCGTGATGGGCCCCATGTTGGATGTTCTCTCCCACACACCTCGAGGCATGAACGGTCAGCACCCTGAGCTGTTGTTCTAGAGGTATGTTGATACTGATGTAAAGCATGATCCATCAGATGGGTGGTACAATTTGACCAAAGGTATTATCTCCATTTTAATCTCATTGCCACCACTCTCATCAGGCTCCTGAGGTAAATATCAATTATAGAGTTGTGCTGTTTGATCATGGTATATCCCAAAGAGACCAATGTCCCGACCACCTCAAGTATTTCACTACATTTGAAAAAAGACTCATGCCTAATGCCCATTTGAAACCCCTAATTCCAGAGCACAAACCATGAAATCATGTCCCTCTGCCTTCAACCAAGTGGGAGTCCCTCAATATCAACTTCAAAGAAGACATTAAAAACGGGAAAATTACAACTCCAAGTTTGTTATTATACATGTCAATATCTGAAATCACATTCTAGCAGTCAGAAACAAAGGAATTTTAACTAGAATGAAGCTGGGGTATTTCTGGTGGATGATAGGTTGATAAGCACAAGTCCTGTCTCTTTGGGTGCTGGCTCTAAGTTTGGTAAATAGTTCCACTTCCATTTGCTTTGGGGTGTCCACAATTTTCAGGAAGGGAAGAAGAGTTGTTCTTCTGAACCACCATGAGCCCTGTTGTGAGAGCTTCATGTGGAGGGACTTGAATTTTCCCTCTTGGAGGAGAGGGGGAACTGGCCCTGCCAATCAAGGGTCCAGAGAAGGATGTGGAGTGTCCCAAATATAGACTGGTTTTGGTGACAGAAAATTTGTGCTCTGGCCATTGTCAGCCAGGCCCTGCTCAAGGGTTCTCAGACAGGTGTTCAGATGCCAATTCACTGAGACTTGGACAGTCACATACTTCCATTCCTAAATCCCCAAAGCACAATCCAAAGATCCACTACCCCAGGAAATCCACAAGACCTGATCATCCAGGTGGGGTCCTGCAGGTTAGCTATTTTTTCCTAGAGCCCTCATGTGGACATGGTGGAAAATATGTTGATTGCTGTGTCAAATATGGAACCTCGTATACCACATAAGTATGAGGTGGTCAGTGGTTCAAAGTGCAAGGCTAATAGGAAGAGTGGGGTAGGATGGCTGAGGTGGAATGTCTCTATACCAACAGAGGATAACTTTATGGACCACCGCTTGTATATTGGATAGGGAATTTGAAGACACAGGGAAAATTTTGTGTAAAGACTTGTACTTCTATCCTAGCTGAGATATGTCTTCCAAGATCACAACAGGTAAGCTTGTGTCAGGAGGATTTGAGAGAAAGTGCAGGCTGGATAAGTGGAGAAAGAGAGAGAGAGGGAGAAATACAGAGAGATAAAGGAGATTTTGATTCCAGCAACAGTCCAGGGCATGATCTCAGTGTCAAGCAGATGTTTCTGTTTAAGGAGAATATCCGACACAAGGGAAAAACCAGCACACTTTTACCAGATTATTCACTCATTCTTTGCCTGACTCTATAAATATGTCCATTACAAGCATTGCTCCTCACCAAAAGATAGGGGTTAAAGCCATGTTTGACACCGTTTTCTTCACAAATGGCATGATGGGGAGATGAACTTAAAGGACATTTGCTATTTTCCCTGAGCAGAAATGCCCCCTTCCCATGTAAAGGGCTGCTCATGTGGTGTTCTTCCTCACTTTCCTTGTTTTCATTATCCAGGCTACTTGGGGAGTTGGTCTTTTTAATCACATATTTTCTTTCCAAATGAGATTTTATATAGTGGTTTCATGGTATGCAGTGTTTCCAAAACCATGTTTTCCCTGAAGTGCCATACGTTTTTGGGGAAAGAGCCATCATTATTTAGAGAGCAAGTGGGCCCAGCGTTGATGGAGTTGCATTCCCTCTGAAAGGTCCAGGCCAACTGGATGCCACAGAAATGGAATAATGCCCATTGAGCCATTGAGACAACAGCCTGTTTATGAGGGGAGAGGGGCGTGATGGACCCCATGTGGGAAGCTCTCAACCTCACACCTGGAGGCTTGGACTTTGGGCACTCTGAGCATTTGTTCTGGAGGAATGTTGGTACTGATATAAAAGCCAATCCATCAGATGTGTGGTAAAATTTGATGTACAGTGTTATCTCCATCATTAGCCTCATGGTCACGACTTTCATCAGTCTCATGAGCTAAATATAGATTATATAGGCTTGCTGTTTGATCATGGTATATCATAAAGGGACCAGTGAGCCTAAGACCTCAAGTATTTTTTTTTACATGTCAAAAATGACTCATGCATAACGCCCTTTTGAAACAAGTCTTTCCAGAGCCAATACCATGAAACCAGGCCCCTCTGGCTTCAGGCAAGTGTGAGGCCCTTGATATTACCTCTGAAGAAGATATTCCAAAGGGGGAAATTACAACTCCATGCTTCTGAAAATACATGTCAATACATGAAAACACGGGCTAGCCATCCATATAAAAGGAAATTTACAGAGAATGAAGCTGGGTTATTTCTCCCATATTATTCACAGTTTGATAAGAACAAACCCTGTCTAATTTGGTGCTGACTGTTATTGTGTTGACTAGGGCCACTTCCAGCTTTTTTGTGGTGTCCACTATTTTAGGGAAGGGAAGGATTTTCTTTCTTCAGAACCTCAATGAGCCCTGTGGTGAGGGCTTCAGTTTTAGGGTCTTGAGGTTTCCCTCTTGGATGAGAGGGGAATCTGGCCCTGCCAATTAAGGTCCTAGAGGAGGATGAGGTGTGCCCCAAGTATAGCCTGGTTTTGGATGAGAGAACACTTGTGTTCTGGCCAATTGTCAGCCATTCCATGCACAAGGGTGCTCAGACAGGTGTTCAAATTCCAATTCACTGAGACATGGAGAGTCATATACTTCATTAAATAAATCCCACAAGCACAAGTCCACAGATTCACCTCCCCTGAAAATCCATAAGACCTGATCATCCAGGTGGGGTCTGATGCATGTAAGATAATTCTTGCTAGCACCTTCATGTGAATATGGTTGAAAATGAGTTGATCAATGAGTCAAATATGGGACCATGCAGACCTCAAGCATATGAGGTGGTCAGTGGTCACCATGCAGGACTGACATGGGAAGAGTGGGGGTATGATGGCTGAGTTTAAATATCTCTATACCAACAGAGGAATTCTTTCAGGACCACCAATTGTATACTTGATAGTGGATCAGAAGGAGAGAGTGAAAAACTTGGGTAAAGACTTTAACTGCTATCCTTGCTGAGATATTTCATCCAGGATCAACAAAAGTATTCTTGGGGCAGGAGGTTTTGAGAAAAAGTGAAGGAGGGAGAAGTTGAGAGAGAGAGAGAGAGAGATAAATGAGGTTTTGACTCAAGCACCAGTCCATGGCAAGATCTCTGTGCTAAGCAGATGTCTGTGTTTCAGGAGGATATCTGATACAAGGGAAAAAGCAGCACTCTTGTACAAGATTATTCAATCCATCTTGGCCTAACTCTAGAAATGTATTGATAACAATCACTGCTCCACCATGGAAGATAGGGCTTAAAGTCCATTTTTGGCACCCTTATCTTCTCAAATGACATGATGTGGAGATGAGATTAAAGACAGTAGATATTATCCCTGAGTGGAAAAACCATTTCCCATGTTAATTGGTGCTCATTTAGTGTTCTTCCTCACTCTTTCCTTGTTTTCACTATCCAGGCTAGTTGGGGAGTGTGTCTTTTTCAATCACATATTTTCTTTCCAAATTATATTTTATACTGTGTACGCCTGGCATGCAGTGTTTGAAAAACCACAGTGACCCTGAAGGGCAACACATGTTCCTGGATGAGCCACCAGTATGTAGAGAGAAGGTGGGCGGAGTTGCCTTCCCTCTGAAAGGTCCAGGCCAACTGGTTGTAATGGTAATGGCATAACACATATCAAGCCTGGTGACACAACAACCTCTCTGTGAGATGAGAGGGTCGGGATGGGCCCCATGTGGGAAGATCTCACCCTCACACTTTGAGGATTGGTCAATGGGACCCTGAGCTGTTGTTCAGGAGTTATGTTGATACTGACATAAAGGATGATCCATCAGATGGGTGGTACAATTTGACCAATAGTATTATCTTTATTTTTAGCCTCATGGACACCATTCTCATTATGCTCCACAACTAAACATCAATTATACAGGCTTGATGTTTGATCATGTTTTACCCTGAAGGGACGTGTGAGCCAAACACCTCAATTCTTTTCATATATGTGAAAAAAATATTCGTGCATAATGCCCATTGAATCACCTCATTCCAGAGCCCAAACCATGAAACTAGGTCCCTCTGTCTTCAACCAAGTGTGAGGCCCTCGATATCACCCCTGAGGAAAATATTCCAAAGGCGGAAATGAATATTCCATGCTTCAGAATATATATGTCAATAGCTGAAATCACAGGCCAGCCATCCAAAGCAAAGGAATTTTACTGAGAATGGAGCTGGGATATTTCTGGTTGATATTTCACAGGTTGATAACACAAGCCATGTCTCTGTGTGTGCTGGCTGTTACTGTGGTTACTAGGGCCACTGCCAGGCTTTTTGTTGTGTCCACGATTGTCAAGTAGGGAAGCAGAGTCTCTCTCCTAATCAATCCTTCGTGAGCCTTGTGTTGAGGACTTCAATTGGAGTGTTTTGAGGTTTCCCTCTTGTAGGAGAGGGGATGCTGGATCGGCCAATCTAGGGCATAGGGAAGGATGAGGAGTGCCCCAAAGAGAGAATGGTTTTGGGTGACAGAATACTTGCATTCTGGCCCATTGTCACCCAGGGTGTGCTCTATGGTTCTCAGACCTGTGTTCGGATGCCAATTCACTAAGACGTGGAGAGTCACAGACTTATTTTCCTAAATATCTCAAGCATGAGTTGAGAGATCCACCTCCCCAGCAAATCCACATGACCTGATCATCCAGGTGGGGTTTTCTGCAGGTAAGCAAACTCTTGCTAGAGCCCTCATGTGAATGTGATTGAAAATGTGTTGATCTCTGAGTCAATATGTGACCATGTAGACAGCCATACATATGAGGTGGCCAGCGTGTCAGTGTATAGGGCTAACAATGGGAAGTGTTGGGGTAGAATGGCCGAGTTAGAATGTCTCTGTCCTAACAGAGTAGTTCATTCAGGGCCAATGCTTGTATATTTGATAGTGTATCAGAGATGGAGGGCAAATGTTGGGTAAAGACTTAGACTGCTCTCCTGACTGAGAAATGCCAACCAGGATCACAACAGGTAAACTTGGGGCAGCAGGATTTAGTGAAGGATGGAGTGAAGGATGGAGAAGTTGAGAGTGAGAGAGAGTGAGATAAAGGAGATTTTAATTCAAGCAAGAGTCCACAGCACAATCTCAGCACCATGCAGAAGTCTAGGTTTCAGGAGGATATCTGACACAAAGAAAAACCAGCACCCTTGTACCATATTCTTCACATCTTTTGGTCTGACTCTGGAAATGTGTCAATTACAATCACTGCTCCCTGCTGGAAGATAGGTGTTAAAGCCCCTCTTTTTCACCCTTACCTTCTCAACTGGCATGATGTGGAGATCAGGTTAAAGGACAGTAAATATTTTCCCTGAGTGGAAAATCCCCTTCCCATACAAAGGGCTGCACATGTGGTGTTCTTCCTCACTCTTTCCTTGTTTTCATTATCCAGGCTACTTTGGGAGTGGGTCTTTTTCTATCAAATATTTTCTTTCCAAATGCGATTTTATGCTGTGTATTCTTGGGATGCATTGTTTGAAAAGCAACGTTGACCTTGATGTGTTGCACATGTTTTAGAAAGAGCAATCATTATGCAGAGAGCAGGTGGGCCCAGTGTGGGCAGAGTGGCCTTTGCTCAGAAATGTTCAGGCTAAATGGTGGTCATGGCAATGCCATGATGCCATTGAGCCTTGTGACACAACAGCCTCTCTGTGAGAGGAGACAGGCATGATTGGCACCACGTGGGAAGCTCTCACCCTCAAACCTCGAGTGCTGGATGATGGGCACCCTGAGCTATTGTTCTGGAGGTATGTTGATACTGACGTAAAGGATGATCCATCAGAATGGTGGTATAATTTGATAAACTCTATTACTTTATCTTTAGCCTCATGGCCACCACTCACATATAGGTCCCCAGAAAAACGTTGATTGTAGAGTCTTGCTGTTTGCTCTTGGTATATCTCAAAGGGACCAGTGAGCCAACTACCTCAAGTCTTTTCCTACACATGAAAAAAGCCTCGTGACAAATGCCCACTTGAAACACCTCATTCCAGAGCCCAAACTATGAAACCAGACCCTTCTGACTATAACCAAGTTTGAGGCCCTCGATATCACCCCTGAAGAAGACATTCAAAAGGGGGAAATTAAAACTACACACTTCAGAATATACCTGTCAATAGCTGGAATCACAGGCTAGCCGTCCAAAGCAAAGGAATTTTAAGAAATGATCCTGGGATATTTCTGGTGTATTTTTCACAGGTTGATTATCACAAGCCCAGTCTCTTAGGGTGCTGGATGTATGTGTGATGACTAGGGACACTGCCATCATGTTTTTTTGTGTCCACAATTTTCAGAAAAGGAAGAAGTATCTCTCTTGTGAACCTCCATGAGACCTGCGCTGAGGGATTCAAGTGAGGTTTCTTGATTTTTCCCTCTTGGAGAGTCTTGAACTGAGAATCAAGTGTCTAGAGAATGATGAGTAGTGTCCCAAATAGAGTGGTTTTGGGTGAAATAAAACATGGCCTCTGGCCATTTGGCAGCCAGGCCCTGCTCAAGGGTGCTCAGACAGGTGTTCGGATACCAACTCACTGAGACCTGGAGAGTCACAAACTTCACTTCTTAAATATCCCAAGCATGAGTCTGGAAATCAACCTCCCCAGCAAATCCACAAGACTTGATTGTCCATGTGGGGTCTGATGCAGGTGAGCTAATACTTGGTAGAAACCTCATGTGATCATGGTTTAAAATGGGTTTATTTCTGAGTCAAATATGGGAACCACATAGACTGCATTACTTATGATGTGGTCAGCAGGACACTGTGAAGCACAGACAATGGGAAGAATGGGGGCAGGATGTCTAAGTTGGAAGGTCTCTATAGCAATAGAGGAGTTCTTATTGGATAACTGCTCATATATTTGATAGGGGATTCAAAGACGGATGGAAAATGTTGTGTAAGAATTGGATTACAATCCTGGCAGAGATATTTCATCCAGGGTAACCACAGGCAAACTTGGGCAGGAGGATTCAAGAGAAAGTTAGGGAGGTAGAAGTTGAGAGAGAGAGAGACAGAGAGAGAGAAATAGAGAGAGGGAGATAAGCAAGCAGGTGTCTGTGTTTCAGGAGGATATCCAACACAAGGGAAAAACCAGCACTTTGTACCAGATTCTTCAATCTTTCTTGTCCTGTCTCTATAATCGTACCAGTTGCAATCACTGCTCCCCGCTAGGAGATAGGGTTTAAGACCATGTTTTGCACCCTTATATTCTCAAATGGCATGAAGTGGAGATCAGGTTAAAGGACAGTAGATATTTTCCCTGAGCAGAAAAACCCCTTCCCATGTAAAGGGATGCTCATGTGGTGTACTTCCTCACTCTTTCCTTGATTTCATTGTCCAGTAAACTTGGGGAGTGGGTCTTTTTCAATCACATATTTTCTTTCCAATAGAGATTTTATGCTGTGGATTCTTGGGATGCATTGTTTGAAAAACAACGTTGACACAGAAGTGCCACACATATTCAGGGAAATAGCCATAATTATGTAGAAAGCAGGTGGGACTGGAGTGGGCCATGTTGCCCTCCCTCTGAAAGGTCCAATCCAACTGGTTGCTATGACAATGGCATGATGCCCATCAAACCTTGTGACACAACAGCCTCTCTGTGAGAACAGAGGGGAGTGATGGGTTCCTTATGGGATGCTCTTGCCCTCAGACTTTGAGGTTTGTACCATGGGCACATTGAACTGTTGTTCTGGAGGTATGTTGATACTGAAGTAAAGGGTGATCAATCTGATGGGCATTACAATTTGATGAACAGTATTATCTCCATCTTTATCCTTATGGCCAACACTCTTATAAGGCTAAATATCAATTATACAGGCTTGCTGTTTGATCATGGTATATCTTAAAGGGAACAGTGAGCAAACCACCTCAAGTAATTTCCTAAATGAGAAAAAAGACTCATGCCTAATTCCCATTTGATACACCTAAATCCAGAGCCCAAACCATGAATCAAGGCCACTTTTCCTTAAGCCCAGTCTAAGTCCTTCCATATCACCAATGAAGAAGACATTTAAAAGGGGGAAATTACAACACCACACTTCAGAATACACATGTCAATAGCTGAAATCATAGACTAGCCGCCCAAAACAGAGGAGGGTAAAATTCTGGGATTGAAGCTTGGATATTTCAGGTGGATTTTTCACAGGTGGAAAAGCACAAGCCCTGTCTCTTTGGGTCCTGGCTGTTAGTGTGTTGACTAGGGCCACTGCCAGCATGTTTGTGGTGTCCACAATTGTCAGGAAGAAAAGAATTGTATCTCTTCTGATCCTTCATGAACCCTGTGGTGAAGGCTTCAATTGGAGGGTCTTGAGGTTTATCTCTTGGAGAAGAAGGGAATCTGGCCTTGCCAATCAAGAGTCTAGAGAAGGATGAGGAGTGTCCAAAATAGAGACTGGTTTTGGGTGAAAGAAAATATGCACGCAGGCCCATTTTCAGCCAGGCCCTGCTCAAGTGTTCTCAGACCAGTGGATGCCAATTCACTAAGACATCTAGAGTCACAAACATCATTTCCTAACTCTTTCAAGCACAATTCCAGAGATCCACCTGCCCAGGAAATCCACATAGCCTGATTGTCCAGGGGTGTCTTATGCAGGTAAGCTAATTATTTCTAGAACCCTTATGTGAAAGTAGTTGAAAATGAGTTGATCTCTGAGACAAATATGGGACTACATAGACCACAGTACATATGAGGTCATCATCAGGTAATCACAAAGGGCTAACAATTGGAAGAGTAGTGGTATTATGTCTGATTTGGAATGTCTCTATACCAATAGAGGAGTTCTTTCTGGACCCCTACTTGTATATTTGATAGGGTATTTGAAGATGAAGGGAAAATATTTGCTAAAACTTGGACTGCTATCCTGGCTGAGTTATGTCATCCAGGATGAGCACAGGTAAAACAGGCAGGAGGATTTGAGTGAAAGTGAAGGATGGAGAAATGGAGAGATAGATAGAGAGACAGAGACAGAGAGACAGAGAGAGGGAGAGAGAGATAAAGGGGATTTTGATACAAGCTACAGTCCATGACATGATCTCAGCGTCAAGTCGTTATTTTTTTCAGAAGGATATCTGACAAAGGGGATAAACGAGCATGCTTGTAAAAAGTACTTCACTCCTTCTTGGCCTGACACTAGAAATGTGTCCATTACTATCACTGCTCCTTGGTGAATGATAGAGGTTAAAAGCCCTGTTTGGCACCCATTTCTTCTCAAATGGCATGATGTGGAGTCAGGTTAAAGGACCGTATATATTTTCACTGAGATGAAAAGACCCTTCCACTGTAAAGGGCTGCTCATGTGGTGTTCTTTCTCACTCTTTCCTTGTTTTCATTACCCAGGCTACTTGGGGTGGGTTTTTTCAATCACATTTTTTTTTCAAATGAGATTTTATACTGTGTATTGCTGGGATGCAGTGACTGCAAAACCACATTGACCCTGAAGTGCCACACATGTTCAGGGAAAGAGCCATCATTATGTAGAGAGCAGGTGGGCCCAGAGTAGGTGGAGTTACCTTCCCTCTGAAAGGTCCAGGCCACCTGGTTGCCATGGCAATAGAATGATGCTGATCAAGCCTTGTGACACAACAGCCTCTCTGTGTGGGAAGAGGTAAGTGATGGTGATAATGTGGGAAGCTCTCACCTCACACTCAAAGGTTGGATGATGGGGACCCTGAGGTGTTTTTCTGGAGTTATGCTGATGCTGATGTAAAGGATGATCTATCAGATGGGTGGTACAATTTGACAATATGTACTATCTCCATCTTTAGCCTCATGACCAGCACTCTCATCAGTCTACTGATCTAAACATAAATTATAGAGGCATGCTGTTTCAACACGGTATATCTTAAAGGGACCAGTGAGTTGATCACCTCAACTCTTTTTCCACAAGCCCATTTGAAGCACCTCATTCCAGAGCCAAAACCATGAAACCAGGTCCCTCTGCCTTTACAAAGTGCGAGGCCCTCGATATCACCCCTGTAGAAGACATTCAAGAGGGGGAAATTAAAACTCCACACTTCTGAATATGCATGTCAATAGCTGAAATCATAGGCTAGCCATCCAAAGCAAAGGAATTTTACTGAGAATGAAGCTGGGATATTTCTGGTGGATATTTCAGAGGTAGATAAGCACAAGCACTGTCACTTTCTGTGCTGGCTTAGTGTGGTTACTAGGGCCACTGCCAGCTTTTTTGTTGTGTCCACAAGTGTCAGGAAGGAAAGGAGTGTCTCTCTTCTGATTCTACATGAGCCCTGTGGTGAGGGATTCCTGTGGAGTTTCTTGAAGTTTCCATTTTGGAAGAGAGGGTGATCTGGCCCTGCCAATCTAGGGTCTAGAGATGAATTAGGAGTATCCTGAATAGAGCTTGGTATTGTGTAACAGAATACTTGCACTCTGGCTCATTTTCAGCCAGGCCATACCGAAGGGTCCTCAGACCTTTGCTTGGATGCCAAATCACTGAGAGATGGAGAGACACAGACTTCATTTCCTAAATACCCCAAGCATGAGTTCAGAGATTGACCTCCCCAGAAAATCCACAAGACCTGTTCATCCATGGGGGGTCTGTTGCAGGTAAGCTAACTATTGATAGAGCCCGCATGTGCATGTGGTTGAAAATGCGTTGATCTCTCATTCAAATATGTGACCATGTAGACCATAGTACATATGAGGTTGTCAGCATAGCACCATGAATGTCTGACAATGGGAAATGTGGGGGTAGGGTGTACGAGTTGGAATATCTCTAGGCCAACAAAGGAGTTCTTTTTGGAGCACTGCTTGTATATATGATAGGGGATCAGAAGATGGAGGGTAAATGTTGAGTAAAGACAAGGACTGCTATCCTGGCTGAGATATGAGATCCAGGATCACCACAGATAAACTTGGGGCAGGAGGATTTGAGGAAACTGAAGGATGGAGAAATTGAGAGAGAGAGAGCATGAGAGAGAGCCTGAGAGAGAGAAAGATATTTTGAACCATGCAACAGGCCAGGGTATGATCTCAGTGCCAAGAATGTGTTTGTGTTTCAGGAGGATATCAGACACAAGGGAAAATCCAGTACTCTTGTACCAGATTTTTCACTCCTTCTTGACCTGACTAGAAATATGTCCAAAACAATCACTGCTCCATGATGGAAGATATGGGTTACAGCCCATTTTTAGCACCCTTATCTTCTCAAATGGCATGACGTTGAGATCCGGATAAAGGACAATTGATATTTTCCTTGAGTGCTAAAGTCCCTTCCCTTGTAAAGTCCTTTTCAAGTGTTGTTCTTCTTCACTCTTTCCTTGTTTTCATTATCCAGGTTAATTGGGGAATGGGTCATTTTCGATCACATATTTATTTTCCAAACCAGATTTTATGCTCTGTATTCATGGGATGTAGTTTTTGAAAAACCACATTGACCCTGAATTGCCACACATATTTGGGGAAAGAGCCATCATTTTGTAGAGAGCAGGTGGGCCCAGAGTAGGCGGAGTTTCCTTCCCTCTGAAAGGTCCAGTCTTACTGTTTGCCATGGCAATGGCAAGATGCCCATTGACCCTTGTGACACAACAGGCTCTCTGTGAGAGGAGAGGGGTGTAATGGGCCCCATGTGGGAAGCTCTCACCCTCACAACTCAAGGGGTGGACCATCTGCTCCCTAAGGTGCTGTTCTGGAGGTATGTTGATACTGATGTTAAAGATGATCCATCCTGTGGGTTGTACATTTTGATGGACAGTACTATCTCCATATTTAGCTTCATGGCCACCAATCTCATCAGGCTCTCCAGCTAAACATCAATTATACAGGCTTGCAGATTGATCATGGTGTATCTTAAAGGGAACAGTGGTCCCACAACCTTAAGTCTTTTCCTACCATTTAAAAAAACACTCGTGCCTAATGCCCATTTGGAACACATCATTCCAGATCCAAAACCATGAAATCAGGCCCCACTGCCCTCAACAAAGTATGAGGCCCTCGATATCACCCCTTAAGAAGACATTGAAAAGGGGGGAATTAAAACTCCATGCTTCTTAATGTACATATCAATAGCTGAAAAAACAGGATAGCAGTCCAAAGCAAAGGAATTTTACTGAGAATGAGGCTTGGATATTTCTGGTGGATTATTCAGAAGTTGATAAGCACAAGTCCTGACTCTTTGGGTGCTGCCTCTTAGTGTGGTTATTAGAGCCACTGCCAGCATAATTTTTGTGTCCAAAATTGTCAGGAAGGAAAGGAGGGACTCTATTCTGAACCTCAGTCGGCCCTGTGATGAGGGATTCAAATTTAGTGTCTTCAGGTTTCCCTCTTGGAGGAGAGGGGTCACTGGCACTGCCAATCAAAGGCCTAGAGGAGGATGAGGTGTGTCCCAAGGAGAACCTGGTTTTTGGTGACATAAAACAGGCTCTCTGGCTCATTGAACACCAGGCCCTGTTCAAGGGTACTCATACCAGTGTTCTGATGCCACTGCACTGAGACATGGACAGTCACAGATTTCTTTACTTAATCCCCCAATAATGAGTCCAGAGATCCACCTCCCCAGCAAATCCACAAGACCTGATCTTCCATGGGGGTCTGCTTCAGGATAGCTAATTCTTGATAAAGTCCTCATGTGAACATGGTTAAAAATATGTTGATATCTGAGTCAAATATGGGACCACATAGACCACAGTACATATGAGGTGATCAGCGGGTCACCAAAAGGGCTGACAATGAGGAGATTGGAGGTAGAATGGTCGAGTTGGAAAATATCTATGCCAAAAGAGGGGTTCTTTCTGAACCACCGCTTGTATATTTGATTGGGGATAGGAAGACAGAGGGAAAATGTTGTGTAAAGACTTGTACTGCTATCCTGGCTGAGATATTTCACCATGATCACCACATATAATCTAGGGGCAGGAGGTTTCCAGAGAAAGTGAAAAAGGGAAAACTGGAAAGAGAGAGAGAGGAATAGTGAGAGAGAGAGAAAAGAGAGACAGAGATAAGGAAATTTTGATTCAGCAACAGTTCAGGGGTCTCTGTTTCAGGATCATGTCGGACACAAGGGAAAAACAGCACACTTGTACTAGATTTTCCCTCCTTCTTCACCTGACTCTAGAAATGTGTCCATTACAATCAGTGATCCCCACTGGAAGATAGGGTTAAAACGTCTCTTTGGCACCCTTATCTTCTCAAACGGCATGATGTCAATGCAAAGCAGGTGTATATGTTTCTCAGGAGGTTATCCAACACATGGGAAAAACCACACTCTTGTACCAGATTCTTCACTCCTTCATGGCCTGACTCTACAAATGAGTCCATTAAAAACATGGTTCCCCACTGGAAGATAGGAGTTAAAATCCCACATTAGCAACCTTATTTCCTCAAATGGCATGATGTGGAGATCAGGTTAAAAGACAGTAGATATTTTCCCTGAGCGAAAAAGCCCCTTCTCTGGTAAGGTGCTGCTAATGTGGTGATCTTCCTCACTCTATCCTTGTTTTCATTATCCAGGCTACTTGGGGGGCGGGTCATTTTCAATCACATATTTATTTCCCAAATGAGATTTATACTGTGTATTCCTGGGATGCACTTTGACCCTGAAGTGCCACACATGTTTGGGGAAAGAGCCATCATTATGTAGAGAGAAATTTTGCTCAGAGTTGGCGGAGTTGCCTTCCTTCTGAAAGGTTGAGGCCAACTGGTTGCCATGGCAATGGCATGATGCCCATCAAACTGTGGGACACAACAGCCTCTCTGTGAGATTAGAAGGGCATAATGGGCCCCATGTGGGAAGTTTTCACCCTCACACCATGAGGGTTAGACAATGGGCACCCTGAGCTGTTGTTCTGGAGGTATGTTGATACTGATGTAAAGGATGATCCATTAAATGTGTGGTACAATTTGATGAACAGTATTATCTCAAAATTTAGGCTCATGGCCACCACTATCATCAGCTTCCCAAGCTAAATATTTATTATATTGGTGAGCTGCTTGACCATGTTATATCTTAAAGGGACCAGTGAGATGAATACCTCAAGTCCTTTTCTACCTGCTAAAAAAAACCCCTCATGCCTAATACCATTTGAAACACCACATTCCAGAGCCCGAACCATGAATCCAGGCTTATCTGCTTTCAAACAAGTGTGAGGCCCTAAATATCACCCTGGAAGAAGATATTAAATAGTGGGAAATTACAACCCAATGCTTCTGAATATACATGTCAATAGCAGAAATCACAGGCTAGCAATCCAAAGAATAGGAATTTTACAGACAATGAAGCTAGATATTTCTGATGGAATTTCACAATGAAGCTAGATATTTCTGATGGAATTTCACAGGTAGGTAATCACAAGCCATGCCTCTTATGTTGCTGACTGTTAATGTGGTGACTAGGGCCACTGCCAGCTTGTTTGTGGTGTCCACAATTGACAGGAAGCAAAGGAGGGTCTTTCTTGTGATCCTCCGTGAGCCCTCTGTTGAGGGTTTCAAGTGGACAGTTTGAAGTTTACCTCTTAGTGGAGAGGGGACTCTGGCCTCCCAATTGAGGGTCTTTAGCAGGATGAAGATTATCCCAAATAGAGACTAGTTTTGGGTGACAGAAAACTTGTGCTCTGGCCCATTGTCAACCAGGCCCTGTTCAAGGCTGCTCAGACTGGTGTTTGGATGCCAATTCACTGAGACATGGAGAGTCACAGACTTCATTCCCTAAATCCCCCAAGCTCGAGACCAGTTATCTACTTCACCAGCAAATCCACAAGACCTGATCATCCAGGTGGTGTCTGCTGCAGGGAAGCTAATTCTTGCTAGAGCCCTCATGTGAACCTGGTTGAAAATGTGTTGATCTCTGAGTCAAATATGGAACCACATAAACACCAGTACATATGAGGTGTCAGTGGGTCACTCTGAACGGCTGACGATGGGAAGAGTGGGGGTAGGATGGCCGAGTTGAAATGTGTCTATACCAACAGAGGGGTTCTTTCTGGACCACCGTAGGTATATTTGATAAGGTATAAGAGGACAGATTAAAAATGTTGGGTAAAGACTTGGATGGCTATCCTGTCTGAGATATGTTATCCAGGAACACCACAGGTAACCTTGGGGTAGCAGGATTCAAACAAAAGGGAAGGAGGGAGAGGTGGAGAGAGAGAGAGAGTGAGAGAAAGAAGATTTTGATTCAAGCAAGGGTCCAGGGCACGATCTCAGTGCCAAGCAGGGGTTTGTGTTTCAGGAGTATATCCTACACAAGGGAAAAACCAGCCTTGTGGTGAGGGCCTCAATTGCAGGTTCTTGAAGATTCCCTCTTGGAGGAGAGAGGAATCTGGCCCTGCCAATCGAGGGTCTAGAAAAGGATGAGGAGTGTCCCAAATAGAGAATGATTTTGGGTGACAGATAACTTCCGCTCTGGCCCATTGTCAGCCAGGCCATGCTCAAGGGTGCTCAAACCAGTGTTTGGATTCCAATTCAATGAGCCATTTGAGTCTCAGACTTCATTGCCTAAACCCCCAAAGCATGAGTCCATAGATACACCTCCCCAACAATGCCACAAGTCTTGATCGTCCATGTGGACTTTGCTGCAGGCAAGCTAATTATTAATAGATCCATCATGTGAGGGTGGTTGATAATGTGTTGATCTTTGAGTCAAATATGGGACCACGTATACCACAGTACATATGAGGTGGTCAGTGGGTCACAGTGAAGGGCTGACAATGGGAAGAGTGGGGGTAAGATGGTTGAGTTGGAATGTCTCTATACCAACAGAATATTTCTTTCTAGACCCATGCTTGTATACTTTATATTGGATTGGAAGACCAAGGGAAAATGTTCTGTAAAGATTTAGACTGCTATCATGGCTGTGATATGTCATCCAGGATCACCACAGGATATCTTGGGGCAGGAGTATTTGAGGGAATGTGAAGGAGGGAGAAGTGGAGAGAGTGAGAGAGAGACAGATTAAGAATATTTTGTTTCAAGCAAGAGTCCTGGGCACAACCTCAGTGCCAAGAAGGTGTCTGTGTTTCAGAAGAGTATACAACACAGTGGAAAAACCATCACACTTTTACCTGATTTTTCAATCCTTCTTGGCCTGACTCTAGAAATGTGTCCATTACAATCACTGCTTCCCGCTGGAAGATATGTGTTAAAGCCCCTATTTAGCACCCTTATCTTCTAAAATGGCATGATGTGGAGATCAGATTAAAGGACAGTAGATATTTTGCCTGAGCAGATTTGCCCCTTCCCCTGTAAAGGCTGATCATGTGGTGAACATCCTCACATATTCCTTGTTTTCATTATCCAGGACATGTGGCAAGTGGGTTTTTTTAATAAATTTTTTTCCAAATGAGATTTTATACTGTGTTTTCATGGGATGCAGCGTTTGCAAAACCACGTTGACCCTGAAGTGCCAGACATGTTTGAGGAAAGTCCATCTTCATGTAGAGAACAGGTGGGCCCAGAGTGGGTGGAGTTACCTTCCCTCTGAAAGGCCCAGGCCAACTGGTATACACAGCAATGGCTTGATGCAGATTGAGCCTTATGACACAACAGCCTCTCTGTCAGAGGAGAGGTGCTTGTTTTGGCCCCATGTGGTAAGCTCTCACCCTCACACTTCAACAGTTGGATGATGGGCACCCGGAGCTCTTGTTCTGGAGGTATGTTGATACTGATGTAAATGATGATCCATCAGATGGGTGGTACAATTTGACCAAGACTATTATATCCATCTTTAGTCTCAAGGCCAACACTCTCATGAGTCTACTGAACTAAACATTGATTATACATTCGTGCTGTTTTATCATGGTATATTGTAAAGGGACCAGTGAGCCGAAAACCTCAAGTATTTTCCTACATGTGAAAAAAGACTCATGCCTACTGCCCATTTGAAACAACTCCTTCCAGATATGAAAACATGAAACCAGGCCACTCTGCTTTAAACCTAGTGTGAGGCCCACAAAATAACCCCTGAAGAAGACATTCAATTGGGGAAAATTTTATCTCCACGCTTCTGAATATACATGTCAATCGCTGAAATTGCAGACAAGCTTTCCAATGTAAATGAACTTTCCCTAGGAAGATGCTGGTACATTTCTGGTGGAATTTTCACAGTTTGATAAACACAAGCCCTGGCTCTTAGGATGATGCCTATTGTGTGGTAAATAGGTCCACTGCCAGCTTGATTACATGTCCATAAAATGTAAGGAAGGGAAGGAGGATCTCACTTCTGATCCTCCCTGAGCTTAAAGTGGAGGTTCTTGACGTTTCCCTCTTGGAGTAGAGGGGACTCTGGTCCTGCCAATCAAGTGGAGGGCTTAAAGTGGAGGTTCTTGACGTTTCCCTCTTGGAGTAGAGGGGACTCTGGTCCTGCCAATCAAGGTTCTAGAGAAGGATGAGGAGTGTCCCAAATAGAGACTGGTTTTGGCTAACAGAAAAATTGAGGTCTGGCCCATTGTCAGCCAGGCCCTGCTCAATTGTGCTCAGACAGTTGTTTGGTTGCCAATTCACTGAGACTTGGAGAGTCACAGACTTCATTTTTTAAATCCCCAAAGCACGAGTCCAGGGATCCACTTCCCAGCAAATCCGAAAATCCTTATCATCCAGGTGGGGTCTGCTGAAGGCAAGGTAATTCTTGCTAGGGTCCTCATATGAACGTGTTTGAAAATGTGTTGTTATCTGAGTCAAATATGAGACCACGTATAACACAGTACATATGAAGTGGTCAGTGGGTAACCATAAAGTGTTGACAATGGGAAGATTTGGTTAGCATGGCCGAGCTGGAATGTCTCTATACCAAAAGAGAATTTCTTTCTGGACCACCGCTTGTATATTTGATACGGGATTGGAAGACTGAGGTAAAATGATTGGTAAAGACTTGGACTGCTAGGCTGGCTGAGATATGTCATCCAGGATCACCACAGGTAAACTTGGGCTGGAGAATTTGAGTGAAAAAGATGGCGGTAGAAGTAGAAAGAGAGGGATAAAGGAGATTTTGATTCAAGCAACAGTCCAGGGCACGATCTCAGTGGCAAGCATGTGTCTGTGTTTCAGGAGGATATCTGACACAAGGGAAAATCCAGAAGTCTTGTACCAGATTATTCACTACTTCTTGGCCTGACTCTATAAAAGTGTCAATTACAAACTCTAATCCCTGCTAGAATATAGGGGGTAAAGACCCATTTTGTCACCTTTATCTTCTCAAATGACATGATGTAGAGATCAGGTTGAAACAGTATATATTTTCTCTGAGCAGAAAAGCCCCTTCCCATTTAACGGGTTGCTAATGTGGTGTTCTTCCTGACTCTTTCCTTGTTTTCATTGTCCAGGCTTGTTGCAATTTGTGTCTTTTTTAATCACATATTTTCTTTACAAATGAGATTTTATACTGTGTTCATGGGATGCAGTTTTTGCAATACTATGTTGTCTCTGAATTGCCACACTTGTACGGGTAAGGAGCCATCATTATGTAGACAGCAGATGGGCCCAGAATGGGCAGAGTTACCTTCCCTCTGAAGGGTCCAGGCCAACTGGTTGCCACAGAAATGGACTTATGCCCATCAAGCCTTGTAACACAACAGCCTGCCTGTGAAAGGAGAGGTGCCTGATGGACCCCGTGTCAGAAGCTCTCACCCACACACCTCGAGTGTTGAATGATGGTCCCTTGATCTGTTTTTCTGGAGTTATGTTGATACTGATGTAAAGGATGATACATCAGATTGGTGGTACCATTTGAAAGAGTATTAGACCACAGTACGTATGAGGTGGTCAGCGGGTCAGCGTGAAGTGCTGACAATGGGAAAAGTGGGGGTAGGATGGCCAATTTGTAATGTCTCTATGCCAATGGAGGAATTCTTTTTGGACCACTGGTTGTATATTTGATAGGGGATCAGAAGATGGAGGAAAAATTGTGGGTATAGACTTGGACTGCTCTCCTGGCTGAGATATGTCCTCCAGGATCATCACAGGTAAACTTTGGGCAGGAGGATTTGGGAGAAAATGAAGGAGGGGGAAGTAGAGAGAGAGAGAGCATGAGAGAGATAGAGAGATATAAAGGAGATTTTTATTCAAGCAACAGTCCAGGGCACGATCTAAGCACAAAGCAGGATACTTTGTTTCAGGAGGAAAAGGGACACAAGGGAAAAACAAGGAATCATGTACCAGATTACTCATTATTTCTTTGCCTGACTCTAGAAATGTGTCCATTACCATCACTGCTCCCTGCTGGAAGAGAGGGGATTAAGCTCCTATTTGACACCCATATATTCTCAAATGGCATGAGGTGGAGATAAGGTTCAAGGAGAGTACATAATTTCCCTGAGCTGTAAACCCCTTCCCATGTAAAGGGCTGCTCATATGGTCTTCTTCCTCACTCTTTCCTTGTTTTCATTATCCAGGCTACTTGGGGAATGGGTCTTTTTCAATGACATATTTTCTTTCCGAATGAGATTTTATACTGTGAATTCCTTGGATGCAGTGTTGACAGAACCACATTGACACTGAAGTGCCACACATGTTTGGTGAAAAATCCATTATTATGTAGAGAGCAACTGGGCCCCGAGTGTGCAGAGTTGCCTTCCCTCTGAAAGTTCCAGTCCAACTGGTTGCCATGGCAATGTCATGCCACCCATGGGCTTGAGACACAAAAAACTCTGTGAGAGTAGAGGGGCATCATGTGCCCAATGTGGGAAGCTCTCATCCTCACAACGTGAGGGTTTGGCGATGGGCACCCTGAGCTATTGTTCTGGAGGCATATTGATACTGATGTCCAGGATGATCCATCAGATGGATGGTACAATTTGACAAACTCGATTATCTTCATCTTTAGCCTCATGGCCACCACTCTCATCAATATACTGATATAAATATAAAATATGCATGCCTGCTGTTTGATCATGGTATATGTTAAGGGGACCAGTGAGCAAACCACCTCAAGTATTTTCCTACATGTGAAAAAAACTCGTGCCTAATGCCCATTTGAAACACTTCATTCCAGATCCCAAAACATTAATCCAGGTCCCACTGCCTTCAACCAAAATGAGGTCCTCCATATCACCCCTAAAAAAGATATTCAAATGAGGGAAATTACAACTCCCTCTTCATAATATACATGTCAATAGTTGAAATCACAGGCTAGCTGTCCAAAGCAAAGGAATCTTACCAAGAATGAAGCTGGCATATTTCTGATGGATTTTTCACAGGTTGATAAGCACAAGTCCTTTCTCTTTGTGTGCTGGCTGATAATGTGGTGATTAGGGCCACTGCTATCATGTTTTTGGTGTCCACATTTGTCAGGAAAGCAAGGAATGTCTCCTTTCTGAACCTCTCTGAGCCCTGTGGTGAGGGATTCAAATGGAGGATATTGAGGTTTTGCTCTTGGAGGAGTGGGGAAACTGGCCCTGCAAATCGAGGGTCTAGAGAAGGATGAGGAGTGTCCCAAAGAGAGACTGGTTTTGAGTGAGAGAACACTTGTGCTATGGCCCATTGTCAACCAGACCCTGATCAAGGGTGCTGAGACCAGTGTTTGGATTCCAATTAACTGAGTCATGGAGAGTCACAGACTTAATTTCCTAAATCCCCCAAGCATGAGTCCCAAGGTCCAACTACCAAGAAAGTCCACAAGACCTGATCATCCAAGAGGGGTCTTCTTTAGTTAAGCTATTTCTTGTTAGAGCCCTTATGTGAACGTGATTAGAAATGTGTTTATGTCAGAGTCAAATATTGGACACCGTAGACCACAGTATATATGAAGTGGTCAGGGGTCACCATGAGGGGCCGACAATGGGAAGAGTGGGGGTAGGATGGCCGAGTTGGAAAGTGTCTATACTAACATAGGAGTTTTTTCTGGACCACCGTTTTATATTTGATAGCGAATCAGAAGACAGAAGGAAAATATTTGGTAAATATTTGGACTGCTATCCTGGATGAGAGATTTCATCCAGGAATAGCACAGGTAAATTTGGGGCAGGAAGATTCTAGAGAAAGTGAATGAGGTAGGAGGGAGAAGGAGAGACAGAGAGAGAGAGAAAGAAAGAGAGAATAAATGAATATTTGATTCAAGCAAGAGTCCAGGCCACAATCTCAGTGCCAAGCAGGTGTCTGTGTTTTAGGAGGATATCCGACAAAAGGGTAAATCCATCACTCTTGTACCAGATTCTTCACTCCTTCTTGGCTTGACTCTAGAAATGTGTACATTACACTCTCTAATCCCCCTTGGTATATTGGGTTTAAAGCCCCTTTTGCCACCCTTATCTTCTCAAATGGCATGATGTGGATATTAGGTTAAAAGACAGTATATATTTTCACTGAGTGGAAAAGCCCCTTCCCATGTAAATGGCTGCTTTTATGGAGTTCTTCCCCACTCATTCCTTGTTTTCATTATCAGGGCTATTTGGGGATTGGATGATTTTAATCACATATTTTCTTTCCAAATGAGATTTTATACTGTGCATTACAGAGATGCAGTTTCTGCAAACTATGTTAACACTGAAGTGCCACACATGTCCTGGGAAAGAGCCATCATTATGTAGACAGCAGGTGGGCCCAAGGTGTGTGGAGTTGCCTTCAGTCTTAGTGGTACAGGCCAACTGGTTGCCACAGCAATGGCATAACACCCAATGAGCCTTGTGACACAATAGCCACTCTGTGAGAGTGGAGGGGCATGATGGTCCCTATCTGGGAAGCTCTCACCCTCACACCTCAAGGGTTGGACGATGGGCACCCTGGTCTGTTATTCCGGAGGCATGTTGATACTGATGTAAAGGATGATCCATCAGATCAGAGGTACAATTTGACCAACAGCATTATCTCCATTTTTAGCCTCATGGCCACCACTCACATCAGTCTACCGAGCCAACATCAAATATATTTTTGTGCTGTTTGATCATGGTATATCATAAGAGGGCCAGTGAGGCCACCACCTCAAATATTTTCCTACATGTGATAAAAGACTCATACCTAATGCCCATTTGAAGCACCTCATTCCAGATCCCAAACCATGAAAACAGGCCCCTCGGCCTTCAACCAAGTGTGAGGCTGTCAATATCACCCTGAAGAATATATTCAAAAGTGGAAAATTATAAATCCATGCTTCTGAATATAAATGTCAATAGCTTAAATCACAATCTAGATTTCCATAGCAAAGGAATTTTACCAAGCATGAAGCTGGGATAATTCAGGTGGATTTTTCACAGTTTGATAAGCACTGCTTCTTTTTCATTAGGTGCTTTTTCTTTGTGTGGCGACTAAGCTACTTCCAGGTTGTTTGTAGTGTCCACAATTGTCAGGAATGGAAGTACTGTCTCACTTCTGATCCACTGTGAGCCCTGTGGTGAGGTCTTCAAGTGGAGAGCCTTGAGGTTTCCCTCTTGGAAGATTGGGGACTCTGGCCCTACCTATCTTGGGTCTAGAGAAAGATGAGGAGTGTCCTAAATAGAGACTACTTTTGGGTGACCAAAAACATGTATTCTGGACAATTGTCTGCCAGGCCCTGCCAGGGGTGCTCTGATGGATGTTCAGATGCCAATTTACTGAGACATGGAGAGTCACAGACTTCATTTCCTAAATCCCCCAAGCATGAGTACAGATATCCACCAGACGAGCAAATCCACAAGACCTGATCGTCCAGGTGGTGTCTACTGCAAGTAAGCTAACAATTCCTGGAGACCTCATGTGAACGTGGTTAAAAAATTGTCTATCTCTGAGGGAAATATGGGACCACACAACCTGCAGTACATATGAGGTGGTCACTGGGTTACAAAGAAGGGCTGACAATTGGAAGAATGTGGGTAGGATGGCCAAGTTGGAATGTCTTTATACCATCATAGGAGTTCTTTCTGGACCACTGCTTGTATTTTTGATAGGGGATTGGAAATTGAGGTAAAAATTTGGGTAAAGGTTGGACTGCTATGCTGAGTGAGATATTTCATCCAGGATCACCACAGGCATACTTGGGGCAGGAGGATTCCAGAGAAAGTGAAGGAGGGAGAAATAGAGAGATAGTGTTAAAGGAGTTTTTGATTCAAGCAATTGTGCTGGTCACTATCTCAGTGCCATCATGGTGTCTGTGTTTCAGGAGGATATTTGACGCAAGGGAAATACCAGCACTATTTTACCAGATATTCACTCCTTCTTGGCCTGATTCTAGAAATGTGTCCGTGGAAATCACAGCTCCCTGCTGTAAGATAGGGGTTAATGACCCTATTTGGCACCCTCATCTTCTCGAATGGCATGATGTGGAGATCAGGTTAAAGGACAGTAGATATTGTCCCTTAGGTTGAAAGCCCCTTCCCTTTAAAGGGCTGCTCATGTGGTGTTCTTTCTCACTCTTTCCTTGTTTTCATTATCCAGACTACATTGGGTGTACATCTTTTTTCAATTACATATTTGCTTTCCAAATGATGTTTTATACTGTGTATTCATGGGATGCAGTGTTTGGAAAACCACGTTGATCTTTAAGTCCCACACATGTTCAGAGAAAGAGTCATCATTATGTAGAGAGCAGGTGGGCCCAGAGTGGGTGGTGTTGACTCCACCTTGAAAGGTCCAGACCAACTAGTTTCCATGGCAATGGCCTGATGCCTGCAGAGCCTATGACACAACAGCCTCTCTGTGAGAGGAGAGGGGTCTGATTGTCCCCATTTGAGAAGCTATCAGCCACACACCTCGAGGGTTGGATGATGGGCACCCTGAGGTGTTGTTCTGGAGGTGGGTTGATACTGATGTAAAGGATGATCCATCTGTCATGTGGTACAATTTGATGAACAATATTATCTCCATCTTTAGCCTCATGGCCACCACTCTCATCAGTCTACCGAGCTAAAGATTGATTATACAGGTTTGCTAATGACCACAGTATATCTTAAAGCAACCAATGATCTGACCACAATTAATTTCCTATGTTAAAAAAGACTTGGGCCTAATGGCCATATGAAACACGGCCTCCCAGAGCACAAACACGGAAACCATGCCCAAAGGCTTCAACCAAGCAGGAAGCCCTAGAAGTCATCCCTGAAGAAGACATTCCAAAGGGGGAAATTACAGCTCCACCCTTCTGAATATACATGTCAGTAGCTGAAACCACAGGCTAGACTTCCAATGCAAAGGCATTTCTACTGAGAAGGAAACTGGGATATTTCAGGTGGATTTTCCACAGGTGGATAAGCACAATCCCTCCCTCTCTTTGGGTGCTTGCTGGTAGTGTGGTGACTAGGGACAGTGATAGATGTTTGTGGTGTCCACAATTGTAAGGAAAAGAAGGAGGGTCGTTCTTTTGATCCTCTAGGAGCCCTGTGGTGAGGTCTTCAAGTGGAGGGTATTGAGGGTTCCCTCTTTGATGAGAGGGGACACTGTCCCTGACAGTCGTGGGTATAGAGATGGATGAGGAATGTGCCAAAGAGAGACTGGTTTTGGGTGACAGAAATCATTCACTCTGGGCCATTTTCTGCCAGGCCATTTGTCAAGGGTGCTCTGACTGGTGTTCAAAGGCTGATACAGTGAGACATGAAGAGTCACAGACTTCATTTACTAAATCCCCCAAGCACAAGTCCAGATGTACACCTCCCAAGCAAATCCAGAAGACCTGATCTTCCAGGTGTGTTCAGCTGCAGGAAAGCTGATTCTTGCTATAGCCCTCACGTGAATCTTGTTGAAAACGTGTCATCTCTGAGTCAAATTTGGGACCACATATACCACAGCACATGAGGTGGTCAGCAGGTCACTGTTAAGGGTTGACAATGGGAAGTGTTGGGGGAGGATGGCCTGTGTTGGAAGGTATGTCTAATTCCTACAGAAGAGTTCATTCTGGCCCACCGTTTTGGATGGGTGTATCAGAAGACAGAGGGAAAAAGTTGGGTAAGACTTGGACTGCTCTGCTGGCTCAGATATTTCACCCAGGATTACCCAAGTTATTCTTGGGACATCTGGATTAGAGAGAGAGTGAAGGAGAGAGAATCAGTGGGAGAAAGAGTGTCTGTGTGAGAGAGAGATAGAGAGGAAGATATATATATGAGAGAGAGATTGTAGATTTTGATTCAAGAAACTTTTCAAGGTAAGGCCTCGGTGCCAAGGAGGTTTCTGTGCTTCAGGTGGATATCTGACTTCAAGGAAGAAACAGCACCTTTGTCCCAGATTTGTTACTCATTCTTGGAGTGACCATTGAAATGTGGCCCTTACATTCACTGCCCCATGCTGGAAGATAGGGGTTAGAGACCCTGTTTGGCACCCATTTACTCCTGCTGTATCCTCCCCACACCCACCCACCCACACCTTGTCCCCACTACCTGCTCACTTGATGGAATGCATGTGGGATGTTGTGTAGGGTTTGCTGGAGGTGTCAGCTGCAAGGCCTGGGGTGTGCTGCCCATGAGAGGGAAGAGACTGACAGAGGACTCACACCGAGTCCGGTGGTCTTGGCTGCTGCAGCCCCTTTGGGAGACACCTTGTGTCACAAGTAGCCTTTGGGCATGGTGTTCCCTAGGGGGGCCATTGGGCCGAGTCCCTGCACCATGGGGCTGGGAGCCCGTGATGTTGGGGGTTGAGTACCAGCAGCCACTGCCTCCGCCGCCCATTCACCACACATCCCCCACACAGCAGTGGTGGTTTTGGTGATGGCAGCATCCGTCTGGCTCCCTGCCATGGTCCACCACACCGTCTGGGGTTGCTTCAGTGCCCAGCATCCCCCCCACACCTCGCCCTGTCAGGATGGGTGTCTTGCCTGAGGCTGTGTTGCACATGTGGCTGTGCCCCTGGGACGTGTGACCCAGTGGTGGGAAACGGGGTGCTGTGGTGTCTTTCTGCTACTCTGTGCTTCCTCCTGGGCTGTGGCCCACTCTGTGCCTCGTGCCCCAGAACCCATGGTGTCTCGGTGTTACTTCAGGGCAGGTGCCTGGCTTCCAGCCACCCATCAGTTGTGGGGCATCTTGGCAGCACGCACGTGTGAGGTTGAGTGGAGAGGGGTCAGTTCTTGAGGGGGAGATAGGAGTCTGGAGTGACTGCTGGGTTTTTTTTCTTTTTCCTCCCTTGCCTCCCTCCTCTTACCCCTGTCCTCAGCACCATGGTGTGTGCATTCCCCTGACTGGTGGTTTTCTCAGCTGGGTCCTCATTGTGGCCTCTCTCTGCCACACCCCACTGTGCCCACCTTTCCCCATTCCTGCTGGTTCATGCTCTACCTCCCTCCTGTTTGCATTCCTCTCTTCCACCCACCCCTGGCACCCCCACCTTGTGCAGGTGGGGGTGAGGTGGTTTGGGTTGAGGAACCAGGCAGGTGGAGCCTGGACTGGGGGTTGGTCCTCCACATGCCTATTGTACCATGTTCCCATCCCACCTGGCGAGTACCCTGTTCCCTGCGTGGGTGGGTGAGCAGGTGGGCGAGGGAGGCAGAGCTGATCAGGCTGTCTGTGCCCACATCCATCCATCCCATCCACCCATCCACCTGCCTCGCCCTCTACCCCTCTGAGATGGAGATGCAAACTCAGATCAGATGTGGTGACCCACTGATTTTAGGCATATTAGTCAGTAGAGGAAAAGAAACTAACTAGGATTCCCTCAGTAACAGCAAGTGAAAAGGGAAGAGTGGGAAATGTGGCATACAGAAGACCCACTCCCTGGTGCCACTCGTGAGGGGCCCAAGTCCTTCTGATTGAGGCCCAGCTTGTGGATGCTGTGAGGCATGTAGTTGGTCTTCCCGGAGTCGGGTTGCTTGGGAATGCAGCCCAAAGCGGGTGGTAAACTCCATCTAAGGCTAAATACCGGCACGAGACCGATAGTCAACAAGTACCGTAAGGGAAAGTTGAAAAGAACTTTGAAGAGAGAGTTCAAGAGGGCGTGAAACCGTTAAGAGGTAAACGGGTGGGTTCTGTGCAGTCCACCCAGAGGATTTAACCTGGAGGGTCCAGCCATGATGGCGACCCAGCAGATCTTTCCCACTCCCCATGCCTCCTGTCCTCTCCACCCGCCCTCAGTCCATGCCCCCTCACTGCTGCAGCAGCGGGGGTTGTCTCAGGGGTGGGTGGCCAGGGCCAGGGGTGGGGCCATCGGGGGACCAGCCCCCAGTTGGCATCCAAGGCCACCACCAGGCGCACTTCCACCTTGGCGGTGCACCACGACTGGCTCCAGGATGGCTGGGAAGGCCAGTGGGGAAGGTTGCTATGGGGGAGCCTATTGTCCTCTCCCTCCCTCCTCGCTGGACTCCTTTTATTTCTTTTACTTCTCTGATTGCTGTGGCTAGGACTTCCAGAACTATGATGAAGAGTAGTGGTGAGAGTGGACATCCTTGTCTTGTTCCTGATCTCAGTGGGAGTTCTTTCAGCTTTTCACCATTGAGAATGGTATTCACTGTGGGTTTGTCATATATGGCCTTTATCATATTGAGGTAGGTTCCCTCTATGGCCACTTTCTGAAGGGTTTTTATCAGAAATGGGTGTTGGATTTTGTCAAAGGCCTTTTCTGCGTCTATTGAGAGGATCTTATGGTTTTTCTTCTTCAGCTTGTTAATGTGGTGTATCACACTGATGGATTTTGTGGATATTGAAGAATGCTTGCATCCCTGGCATGAATCCCACCTGATCATGATGTACAATCCTTTTAATGTATTGTTGGATGTGGTTTGCTAGTATTTTGTTGAGGATTTTTGCATCAATGTTCATCAGTGAAGTTGGCCTGTAGTTTTCTGTTTCTGTGGTATCTTTGTCTGCTTTTGGTATCAGCGTGACAGTGGCCTCATTGAATGAGTTTGGAAGTATCCCTTTCTCTGCAAATTTTGAGATAGTTTCAGAAGTAGAGGTGTTAGCTCTTCTCTAAATGTGTGATAGAATTCGCCTGTGAAGCCATCTGCTCCTGGTCTTTGTTGGAAGTTTTTAATCACAGTTTCAATTTCAGTTCTTGTAATGCGTCCATTCATCTTTTCTACTTCATCTTGGTTTAGTCTTGGAAGATTGTACTTTTCTAAGAATTTGTCCATTTCTTCTAGGTTTTCCATTTTATTGGTGCGTAGTTGCATATAGTAGTCTCTTATGATCCTTTGTATTTCTGTGATGTCCGTTGTTACTTCTCCTTTTTCATTTCTAATTTTATTGATTTGATTGCTCTAACTTTTTTGCTTGATAAGTCTGGCTTAAGTTTTATCAATTTTGTTGATCTGTCCAAAGTACCATCTTTTTGTTTCATTGATCTTTTCTGTGGTTTTCTTTGTTTCTATTTTATTGATTTATGCTCTGATCTTTATGATTTCTTTCCTTCTCCTCACTTTAGGTCTTGTCTGTTCTTCTCTCTCAAGCTGCTTTAGATGTAAAGTTAGCTTGTTGATTTGAGCTTTTTCTTGTTTCCTGAGGTGGGCTTGAATTGCTATAAACTTTCCTCTTAGAACAGCTTTTGCTGCATCCCATAGATTTTGGAGTGTCACATCTTCATTGTCATTTTCTTTTTTTCCCCACTGTACAGCAAGGGGATCAAGTTATCCTTACATGTATACATTACAATTACATTTTTTCCCACCCTTTGTTCTGTTGCAACATGAGTCTCTAGACAAAGTTCTCAATGCTACTCAGCAGGATCTCCTTGTAAATCTTTCATTGTCATTTTCTTCTAGTTTTTTCTTTTTAAATTTCCTCTTTGATTTCCTCAGTGATCCATTGTTTTTTAGTAGCATATTGTTTCATCTCCACGTGTTTGCGTTTTTTTGCTGATTTTTTCTTGTTGTTGATTTCTAGTCATTTGGTTGGAAAACATGCTTGATATGATTTTAATATTCTTAAAATTACTAAGGTTGGATTTGTAGAAGGATGTGGTGAGTCTTAGAGAATATTCCATGTGCACTTGGAAAGAATGTTTATTGTGTTGCTTTTGGATGGAATGTCCTATAAATATCCATTAAGTCCATCTGGTCTAAAGCTTCATTCAGGGCCTGTGTTTCCTTATTGATTTTCTGTCTGGTTGATCTGTCAATTTTTGTAAGTGGGGTGTTAAAGTCCCCCACTATGATTGTGTTATTGTCGATGTCTCCTTTTAAGGTTGTTAACAGCTGCCTTATATATTGTGGTGTACCTATATTGGGAGCATGGATGTTTAAAATTTTCATATCATCTTCTTGGATTGATCCTTTGATCATTATGTAATGACCTGCTTTGTCCCTTAAAATATTCTTCATTTGAAGGTCTATTTTGTCTGATATGAGTATTGCTATTGCAACTTTCTTTTGATCCCCGTTTGCATGGAATATTTTCTTCCATCCACTCACTTTCAATTTGTATGTGTCCCTAGAAGTGAAGTGGGTCTCTTGAAGACAGCATATATATGGGTCTTGTTTTTGTATCCACTCAGCAGTCTATGTCTTTTGGTTGGAGCATTTAGTCCATTCACATTTAATGTAATTATTGATATGTATGTTCTTATTGCCATTTTATTAATTGCTTTGGGTTTGTTTTTGTTGTTCTTTTTTTCTTCCCTTCTTCTCTTGTTCTCTGCTCTTGTGGTTTGATGACTATCTTTAGTGTTGTATTTGAGTTGATTTTTCTTGTTGGTATGTAAATGAATTGTAAATTTTTGGTTTGCAGTTATTCTGAAAATTTGATATGAGACTATATAGATTGTTTTAAGTTGTTGGTCTCTTAATTGCAAGTTCATCTCCAGTGTCCTACATTTGTACCCACCTCTTCTCATGATTTCTGATTTTCGTGGCATAATTGTGCATGGATGATTTTGTATATTTACTATATATATACCTTTACACTGGTTAGCCTTATAATTTTTGGAATTTTTGTTTCCCATTGCTGTCTTTTCTTTTCTGCCTAGAGAAGTTCCTTTAGTATTTGTTGTAAGGCTGGTTTAGTGTTGCTGAATTCTCGCAGCATTTGCTTATCTGTGAAGGTTTTGATTTCTCCTTCAAATCTGAAGGATTTCCCTGCTGGGTAAAGTAATCTTTGTTGGAGGTTTTTTCCTTTCATCACGTTAAGTATATCATGCCACTCCCTTCTGGCCTGTAGAGTTTCTGCTGGAAAATCTGCCAATAACCTTATTGGGGTTCCCCTGTATGTTAGTTGTTTCTTTTCCCTAGCTGCTTTCAAGATTTTCTCTTTGTCTTTAATTTTGGTCAGTTTGATTAGTATGTGTCTTGGGGTGTTCCTCCTCGGGTTTATTTTATATGGTACTCATTGTGCTTCCTGGATTTGAGTGAGTGGTTCCTTCCCCATGTTAGGGAAGTCTTCAGCTATTATCTCTTGGAATATTTTTTCTGTCTCTTTCTCTCACTCTTCTCCTTCTGGCACACCTATAATATGGATGTTGTTGCAGTTCACATTGTCCCAGAGTTCTCTGAGACTCTCTTCATTTGTTTTCAATATTTTTTATCTTTTCTGGTCTGCATCCATAATTTCCACTAATCTGTCCTCCACCTCGCTTATTCATTTTTCTGAATTCTGTATTCTGCTGTTAGCTGCTTCTAGTGAATTTTTTATTTCAGTTATTGTATTTTGCATCTCTTCTTGTTTAAGTTTTATATCTTGTATCTCTTTGGTCAGTGTTTCCTGTAAGTTATCCATCTTTGCCTCCAGTTTATTTCCAATGTCTTGCATCATCTTCAGGATCAACAGTCTCAAGTCTTTTTCCTGGAGTCTGAGAATCTCCTCCTCGCTTAACTGTTTTTCTGTGGTTTTTCCTTTCTCCCTCATCTGAGGTATAGTTATCTGTCTTTTCATTTATATAGGTTTTTGGTGTGTTGACATTTTTACAGATAATAGAGTTGTAGCCTCTCTTACTTCTGGTGTCTTCCCCCCTTGTGGCTGAAGTTGGTACAGGGGCTTGCTCTAGGCTTCCTGATGGGAGGGGCTAATGCCTGCCCACTGGTAGGTGGAGCTGATTCTAATCCCTCTGGTGGGTGGGTCTTAGTCTCTCAATTGAATTAGAGGCAGCTGTGTGCCTGTGGGCTCTTAAGGTAGCCTGTTTACTGAGGGGCATGTGTGTGATCCCAACTGGATTGTTTTCCATAAGGCTTCTCAAAGCTGACTGATGGGTGTGGCCAGATTTTCCCAAAATGGCCACCTCCAGAGAAAGGCACACTGCTGAATATTCCTGAGAGCTTTGCTTTCAATGTCCTTCCCTCACAACAAGCCACATTCACCCCTGTTTTCCCAAGATGTCCTCTAAGAACTGCAGTCAGTTTTGACCCAGATTCCTATGGAGACTTGGCTTTGCCCTCAGACCCAGTGCACGTGAAAATCTGTGTGCACATTTTAAGAATAGGGTCCCTGTTTTCCCCAGTCCTGTGGAGCTCCTGTGCACAAGCTCCACTGGCCTTCAATGACAGATGCTCCAGGGGCTCTTTGTCCCAGTGCCAGATACTCACATATGAAATTTTCATGTGGGGCTCAGAAATCTCACTCCTTTAGGTATCTGTGAACCAGTTAGTTTTTAGTCTGTGGGGTTCCCACCCAGGAGGTATGGGGCTGTTTATATCACAAAATTTCTCCTCCTACTTCTGGATGTGGCCTCCTCTTTTGCTTCTGGAGTAGGATAAGTTTTTTAAGGTTTCTGGTCCACTTGGGTGAAGATTGTTCAGCCTTTAGTTGTGAATTTTGTTTTTAGGAGAGAAGATGAGCTCCAGTCCTTCTATTCCACCATCTTAATCCCATGCATAGCCTTTAGTGTTTCTGTAGAGAGATCAGCTGATAGCCTTATTTGGACACCCTGTAATTAAGGCTTTGCTTTTCTCTTGCTGCCTTTAGAATCCTCTCTTTATCTTTAACTTCTGCTATTTTTAGCATAATATGTCCTGGTGTGGGCCTGTTTGGGTTCAACTTGTTTGGGCCCCTCTGTGTTTCCTGTGTCGATATCAGTTTCCTTTAGATTTGGAAAGTTTTCAGCCGTGATTTCTTCAAATATATTTTCAATATATTTTTTTCTTTTTCTTCTCCTTCTGGAATTCCTATCATGCATAGACTGGCCTGCTATATATTATCCCATATATGTCTTCTATTGCTTTCATGTTTGTTCATTTGGTTTTCTGCCTGCTGTCTTGATTGGGTGATTTCCATTATTCTATCTTCCATGTCACTAATTCATTATTCTGCATTATTCATTCTGCTCTTTATTATCTTCATATCAGTTTGGATCTATGCAAATGAATTTTCCCATTTTTCTTGGCTCCTTCCTATTCTTTCTAAGGCCTTTCTAAGGGAATATGTATTACTGTTTTTATCTTCTCTTAATTCATTGATATTCAGCCTTAATTCCTTCAGTATTTTCACTATCTCCCTTTTTATTTCAATGTCTGTCAGACTGCAGAGGTTTGTTTCATTTTTGACTTCTTTAGGTAAATTCTGTTCCTTTAGCTGGGCATGGTTTCTTGGCTTCTTCATCTTGCTTGTGTTTTTCATTTTCTGTGAGTTTGGGGAAGTCAAACTGTAGTCTTGTAAGGCTACTTCTATGCAAAAACATCCCTTTGTATTTTTTTTTGTGGGATTAGTATTTATTTTTGGTGTGGGAGTTTGAATCTTTGCTGTCTCTTTCTTCAGTATAAGTTGTTTTCCTCAGGATGCTCAGTGTGTTTTCAGGGAGAAGGAGGCAATGTGTAGGTCCAGCTCTCAGCAGCAGCAAGGGCCTGCAGGAAGGAGGCACAGGCTAATCCTATTTGCAGGGCCCTGGGAAGTGGTAATGAGCTCTAGGAAGATATACAATGTGACCAGAGCATTTGTCAGGAGCAGCAGCAAGGTGCATGATTTCCCAGGGAATTGAGAGCAACAACATCTAGTGCTCAATTGTGATGCTCTCCTCTAGGTGATTGGAACTGCAGATGCCTGTTCAAGGACCCCTAGTGGTAGCAGACCATGACCACCTCTGGAGTCAGTAATAACTGCAGTGGTTTGCTCCCATCATTTTTAGACCATGCATGAAGCAACCCATTTCACTTAGCACACATGGGTGGTGCTGCATAGGCTGCTCCTAGTTGCAGGATACTTGGAATTGATGGAGATCAGATGTGTGAGTACTTCAGGGTATTCAGCAGTGGCAACATTAGGGCTGGTGTCTTCCCAGGGTTGCTAGAGAACCAACAGGTGGTGTTGGGCCACATTTCCCTCCTCTATGGTTCCCTTGAGGTGATTGGGGCTGCAGGTGGTGCCTGGTCACAGACCACTAGGGGTGGCAGGTCCCCCCCCCACCTCTGGAGCCTGAGATAACTGTAGTCATTTGCACCAGTCTCCTGTAGACCATGAAAGAAGCACCTGTCCTGCTTGGCCCCCACAGGATGTGATCCACAAGCTGCTCCTTATTGCAGGTTCCTGGGAAGAGAGTGTGATCAAGCCTCTGCACTCTGCCAAGAGAATTTGTCAGTGGCAGCAACAGCGTGGTGTGCTCCCAGGGGAGTGAGAGCAACAACAGGTGGTGTTCCTTCTCAATATCCTTCTCTGTGGTGCCCTCTGAAGTGATTGGGGCTGCAAGTGATTTTTGTTCAGATATCCCTGGTGGGAGTGGGCCACACTCACCTCTAGAGTCAGAGATAACTGTGGTAGTTTGACCCTGCCACCTGCAGACCATGTAAGAAACACCCTGTCCCACTTAGCCTATGCAAGTGACCAAAGGTCTGGTCACTCTCCCTGCTCTGCCACTCAGAGCATTTGGCAGTGGAAGCTTCAGGGTGGGTGTGTTCCCAGGGGAGTGAGAGCAACAGTGTATGGTGCTTAATAGGCATTGTGTCACACTTAGCCCCCTGATACCCTTAGCCTACCCAAGAGGTACTGGCCACTGAAAGCCTGCACAAGAAGTGCCCTATCTGCCACAGACTAGAAAGTGGCTTCTCACTGCATGAAGCCTGCATCAGAACCCCTAGGTCTCTTGTAGACTAGGAAGCAGCTTGCTGTGTGCAGACTGTGCCAGAGCTGCCCCACCCTCTGAGAGCCTGCTGGCCTTGTGCACAGCCTCAGGCACAGGGAGTTTCCTATGGCAATATGCCCCTCCTCCTCTTGTCTTCCCCAACAATGGCACCTTGCCTCTCCTGTAGGTCCAGACCTTCTCCCTGTTCCCTCTAACCTGATATTCTCCTTCTTAGCCCAGTGTACCATTTTCCCACTCATGGCACACTGTTCCTTAGCCCCTAAGGCTGTCTCCAAACCACCAACACCAGTCCTCTCCCAGGGACTGACCTGCAGATCCTAAGTGTCAGTACCCAGCTCCCACCTGAGCATCTCAGGCTGTGGTGTCTGGGCTGGTGGTTCTGATGAGCTGTGTGGCTCTCACTCTGCTTTGCCATTCTGGGTGATATTTCTGTCAGCTAGGTGGCTTCCCAGGATGTGAGTTCCTTTTCACCTTCACAGCTCCCTCTCAGGAACTCTAGTCCCATCCTGATTCCTTTTCTCGTTCTCTTTCTTTTATTCTCTTGTTTTGCCTAGTTATGTCAAGAGTTTCTTTCCCTTTTTGGAGGTTTAAGTTCTGCCAGCATTCAGTTGATGTTCAGTGAAAGTCATTTTACATGTAAATGTGTTTTTTGATGTGTTTGTGGGACAAGTTGAGCATAACCTCTTACTCCGCTACCATCATGCTTTCCTCCCCCACGGCTGTTATTTTGATATGTAATCTAAATATTTGACAACACGATTATCTTGTAAGAAAAGATGGACCATACAGAAACAGTGAAATGAAATTCACTTTAAAGCACTTTGTTACATATTTACATGAATATAATTGTCAAGAAATAAGGGGTAAACGTCTATAGACACATTTTTTTTTTGCTATTTCTTGGGCTGCTCCCATGTCATATGGAGGTTCCCAGGCTAGGGGTCCAATCAGAGCTGTAGCCACCGGCCTACACAAGAGCCACAGCAACTCGGGATCTGAGCCGCATCTGCAACCTACATCACAGCTCACAGCAAAGCCAGATCGTCAACCCACTGAGCAAGGGCAGGGACCGAACCCACAACCTCATGGTTCCTAGTCGGATTCGTTAACCACTGTGTCACGAAGGGAACTCCCATAGACACATATTTTAACAGATTATTATTCATTGCTATCAACTAAGTATTATTCCATTTGATAATAAATGCCACTTATAGAAACTCAAAACTATCATTCACTACATATTGCAAAAGTGTCACCAGCAAAGGTAATGTTTCCTTTCTTATCAACGGTGGTGATGATAATGGTAGTGGACTGAGTTGCTGATGCAGGTTTGAGTAGTAGGACAATAATAATGCCATGAGGAACATTAGCAATATGATATTCTGATAGTCATTTTGTTTAAAAAAATCTATCAGTATTTTTCAAATATCTATACTGTTTTATATTTTATGGACATTTCCTGAAAGTGGACTTTTAATGAATTCCAATGTACTCTGATATAATATAATATGTTTGCATTGCTATTTTGGTATTTCTATTTAACTCCAGAATTGGTGTTGCTGTAAGAAAACATCCTTGATGACTAGAATTATTTTTTAAAGTTAACCATTCAAATTTTAGCAGTTCTAGGCCAATATGGACTATAAAATACATTCAGAAAATTCTGTTTATGTAAAATGATAGAAGTTCTGTGTTTGAATATATAAATATGAGTATGTTTGAATTCTACCTCTTAAATCTTGAATTTTTTATCTTGGTTAAGTTTTTAACTGCACTGATCCTTTATTTCCTCAGCTACAAAATGTGTTAGCTCTTTTAGAGTTATAAAAATGGAAGATTGAGTTCACTCTATGTAACCGATTCTGAGTTATGTGTGTCTGTATGTTTGCATAATTATCACCATCAAAATTGAAAATCGTATTTTTTAACTAACCAATCTGTAGAAGATGGTGTCAGTTGGTTACATAAGAAGTTAATTAGAGACTCATTAGAGAGTAAGGTAATAATTTGGGGAGTTGAAGGAATCCAAATTATAGAGTGGTATAAATTTATTGTTGACAGGAGACACATTGGGATTCAAGCAATTCAGAAGGAGTGTTTCTTGGAGCTTCCTTTATCTGACTGAAGACAGCTTAGAGAGTGAGACTGCCATAAATCTCTCTTTGTGGCTCTTTTTTTATTTCTCTGCAGGAAGAAAACATAGAAGTCTACCTGCCCTATCAGAAACAAATGATATCATGGAATTTCTTATCTCCTAATTGTTCTTTCAGAATATCATTTTTTTTTCTCATGGAAGCCATGTATCCCTCACCTTTCCTTATATGAGTATAGGTATATACACTTTATCTATAATTATAGAGCAAGCCACTTTTTAATGCCCTCTTATATCATTTGAAAACACTTTGGATAGTGGCCAATCATGGTGGTGCTTCAAGCCATTCTTAGATTAGTCAGGAGAGAGCTGGAAAAATCAGCTGAAAGTTTTAGGAAGGTCCACCTTGCACTAGATGGTGGGTAGTCAGGGATAGTAGGGAGAAGGGCCAGGCCAGGTGGCAATTTCAGAAACCCATGAAAAAGGGAAAGCCTTCATTAGAGTGACAACAGTGGGCATAGAGAGAAATGAGTGTCTTGAAAGGCATAGGCAACAGGACTCCTGACCTGAGGTGGAAGGCATGTGGGCAGTGAAGGACAGTGTCAGTGCTCTGCCCCCCACCTGCTGCACCCAAGAGTGACATGGCAGCCACAGCCTTTCCCACATCCTCTTTCCTGAGGGCAGCACTGTCTTTGGCCTATGCTTTCTGGGGACTGAGAGCTGCAGGTCATGCAGGATGTACAATAAGAACTTGATGTGCTGGCATCTGCTGACCTTGCACAGCTGTCCTTGAAGCCACCAAATTCTCTAACATTCTGTCAGGCCCCAAGGCCACTCACTGGGCTAAGCATGTGCTTGAACCCCTTGAGGATGTTTGTGGCTGGTTGAAGAATTCCTTTCCACCTCTCTCTCCCCACTCCACCTGCCTCCCACACACTTGGAATTAGATCTGCTAATTTCCAGTGTAAATGTGATTATGATAACCAATAAAATCTGTGAATTATACAATAAATAAATAAATCCTCTTGTTAATCAACATTTTCTGTTTAACTCACATGTCCTTAATCAGATAATCTAAGAGGTAAGAAGAATTTTTCTCTTAGAATATATTACATGTGTATATATGTATATGCACACACAAAAGATTCAATATATATGACATATGTGTTCATGTTTCTAAAAGCCAATAAGGACTATATCTTTGCAGATATGCTTTTAAAATAGTCTCTCCTTTTCTTTCAATAACTCCCACAGATATTTAATCATGTACCTGCTTGTAGCATCAATCAATGTTCATTTGTTTCAAAGTTCATGCCACTGAGGAAATATACTTCTCATAATGTTTTTCATTGCTTCTTTGGCCTCTGTGTTTCATACACTGTATATCAGAGGATTTTTTTATAGATTCCTGGTTTTTATTTATTTATTTTATTTTTTTATTTTTTATTTTGCCTTTTCTCAGGCCACTCCTGCAACATATGGTGGTTCCCAGGCTAGGGGTCGAATCGCAGCTATAGCTGCTGGCCTACACCAGAGCTACAGCAGTGCAGGATCTGAGCTGCATCTGTGACCTACACCACAACTCATGGCAATGCCGGATCGTTAACCCACTGAGCAAGGGAAGAGATCAAACCTGCAACCTCATGGTTCCCAATCAGATTCGTTAACCACTGCGCCACCACAGGAACTCCTTATCAGAGCATTTAATACTTGAAGTAAAAGTGTATAGAACTAAGATAGGATTTTGGCTGTATCCTGTGGGTAGCTTGAGGTAGTCCCAGGTCAGTGAATATTTTTCCATAGAAGAGATTCACCACTGTGAGGTGGGAGGAACATGTGGAGAAGGCTTTTTATCTGTCCCTCAGAAACTATCTTCAGGAAAGTGAGAAGGATTCCCAGGTAGCTACTAAAAACCATCAGAAAATTAGCCACTGAGGTGATTCCAGAGAGAACAGTGAATAAAGCTTCACTTTATGGGGTGTCACAACAGGAGAGTAGAAAGAGAAATGGGATATCAAAGAAATAATGGTTAAGGATATTGGGCCAATGGAAATACAGACCAAGCAAGCCAGTCAGGTGGGTGATTGAGTGGGCACCACCTACCAGGTGGGAAGCCATCACCAGGTAGATATAGGATTTGGTGGTCATGGGTCATGAGACGTTTGTAGTGAAGTGGATGGCAAATGGCAATGAGCAGAATATAGACCATCACAGCCAGGAGGATGCATTCTGTGGTCAGGAACATGCTGAAAAAGGAATCCTGGAGGAGGAGACTGCTGTAACAAATGACTTTTTGTCTTCTAGGTAGTTCACCAACACTTTAGGAGCAAAGACTGAGAAGTAGCAGAAATCCAAGAAAGCCAACTGCCTAAGGAAAAAATACTTGGGAGAATGGAGCTGGGCACTGACCAAGGTGACTGTGATAACCCAAACGTTGCCCACCACAGTAATGAGACAGCTCAGGGCAAACAGTACAAACAGGAGTGTATTCAGTTCAGGGTCATTGCTCAGCTCCAGGAGGATGAATTCTGTTATTCCACTGACATTTCTGTTAGCCACTTATGTGGCTCCTCTATGATGGATCTACAGAGAATGAAAGGAACAAGAAAATAAGCAAAGGTCAGAGTTCCCCTTGTCTAAGAACCCAAATAGTATACATGAGGATGAAGGTTTTATCCCTCGACTTTCTCAGTGGGTTGAGGATCCAGCTTTGCCATGAGCTGCATTGTATGTTGCAGATGCAGCTTAGATATGGCATTAGTGTGGAGCTGATGTAGGCTGGCAGCTGCAGCTGGAATTTGACCTAGGCTGGGAACTTATAGGTGCAGTCCTAAAATGAAAAAGAAGAAAATGAAAGAAAGAAAAGAATCAAAGGTAAGGTTTGAACATGTGAATTCCATCTACTAGCATCTTTAGAAAACTGAAGGATTTCAGTAAATAAAAATAATCCACCGTAAATTCAGTTTTTGCAAGTATGACTTGTTACCTTGATACAAAATTTTATTAGGATCAAAGTCTTACCAGGGATATAAACTAGTATTACATGCCATGGAAAAACTCCTGGAAAAATTAAAGTCCTCAGGAAGAGTCTTAATAGGAATATTTGCTTGACAGAGGAAGTTCAGGACAAGGATCCTAGATAATGGTTTATTTCAGATTCCAGAACACAAGGCAAGAACATCATATTTTAAGAATGAGCATTAATTAATAGAACAAAAAAACCAATATTTCACAGGTAAATCCTTGAGACATCTAAAAAAATTATCCTCTATGACATCTTTTTAACCTAGAAAAAAACACACATGACATGTAGTAAACAATAAAAGCAAAATAATGAGCAGAAGACACAAATACACACACACATATATGTGTATATATATATATATACACACATATATATATACACATATATACACATATATGTGTATATATATATATATACACATATATGTGGATGTATATTATAGCATATAATGTAATTAATATTATCTATAAAAATGGAAACTGAAAATTGGAAGTCTAGAATATAGTATAAAACAAATGTAAGCATTTCATGTGCTAACATTACTTACTTGATAAATCCCATATGTTTCAGGAATTCATTCTTTGCTACTCTAACAGATATTTATCATCCTCTGCTTTCCTGCAGCATTTATTATCCAATGATTTGAATTAGTCCATATCAGATTTTTTTCCATTATGATTAAATCAAAAATTTTAAAATACATTTTATTCCCAGCAGTCAAAAAGTCTCAAATCTAATTGCAAGGACAATGCATATGCTTTTGGCGCAGTAGCTCACGTTTGGATCTGGATTTTTATCCAGGAAAAGTTAGGTCATTAAGTTACTTATATTTTAGGTTTTATCACATAACCCAAAATACATGAAAAACAAAATTCTGATATTTAATGCTTTTGACTTTTCATTAAATAATTTTTAAGGAAATCTTTCTTTATTGCATGACTTATAAGAGTGTATAATAATATACCAGTATGCTTTGAGAGTCTTAAGAAGAAATAAATACAATCATGTTTTCTTTTAATCTGATAATTGAATCTATTTTCATTGAACATTAATGAATATGGTGTTCTACAATCCATGCTGTGAGAATAATATTTCCCTGATATTGAATAATGAGTGACTGGACTTGGATTTTACACTTTATTGTCAGTGGTGATATAAAGTAAGTTATTTGATAACAATTCAAGTGCTGCAAATTTTGCTACAATATAGCTTTAATTCTGTCTGATTTACCAAAATGCAAGATATAAAAAATACTACTTTTTACCATGTTAAACTGTGACTTCATGTTTAACTCCTAGTTTTGTCTGTAAACCTTTCTCAAAAAGTAGTTCTGAGAATTAAGAAAACGTGAAAACTGGGTCGTTCTTCAGAGATACTCTCTAAATGTTTTCTGTCTATTCAAAGTTAAAACAAATATGGAAAATAAAGATTTGACTACTTGTTGACATACTGGACAAATGACTTTGACTAACTTAAAATTTTGGACATTTTCTCTTTTTGGTTTAGTTGTGTTTAATTAACTTTGCATTGACAGTTTTTAAAAAAAAACAATTTACTTTTTTGGTGATAAATTTCTTATTTCACTGATTTCATATGCCTTTAATTTTCAATTAAGTAGTAATTTTCATTAGATTGCTTTTCACACTATTTTTATTTTGCTATGAAGTCAGATATCTACAACAAATTAATCATTGAGTCTAAAAATTAGCTCTGTTAATAGGATCAAATAGCTGCTCTTTTTCTCTGATTTAACAAAATTCAACAGTTTTTATAGTAAATAATCTTAGATCTTAATGAACTTCTTTAAATAAATTCCCTTTTGTAATTTATATAAAGATGTGAAGTTTTAAACATAGCTACCTAAGGGAATATGGAATAAACCCTATAATGATTTCAAGACAGCGAGTTGACTTGGCAATGGTCTAATTGTATTTTGCATATCTCAATAATTAGAATGGATCTGAGGCAGGCGATTGTTCTTCACATTCCATTCAAATCATGTACTGAGGGTTTTTTGAAAACTGGGGAAGGCATTTATAATTCCATTTTTAGAACACATAAATGCTCTACCTATCTCGTGGTGATTGGAGGCCTGGTCCTTTTTCTTAGTTTCCTGACTTGTGTTTATATTTGGTTCAGGGCCCTTTGAGGTTGCAATACCCCAAGGATTCTGTGAACACTGAATTTCATAAAACAGAGAGAAATGTCTGGGGGATTAAAGCCCGGGCATTATCTTCCAAATTAGTGCAATTGACATATTTGGCCTTTTCTAAGTCTTAGGGAAAATCATTACATATGTCCTTGTTTAACTTATATGAGGCTCTACAAGGAAAATATGAGTTATTTAAAATAAATTCCATTCACATTATTATTATGATTTATATAGTGTAATTATATAGCTATGCTTTAGAGTGCTAAGTTCAATTTGTTGATGATCATTTGCTTCTATAAATACATTTTTACTGATATAGTAATTACAAAATTATGAAAAATATACACGTTTCAGTGATGTGGAGGAAACTACTAAATAAAATTCAGGGGTGTGTGTTTGTGTGTTTTTGTGCACTAGATTGTCTTTTAATTGTGGGATAATTCAGCCAATTAAGATGCTAAAATAAATAATGGGTTCAAAATTTTTGTTACCTTTTTGGATGCACATTAGAAAAATTTTTAGAAATATTGAATGGGCTAATATTTGGAGGATAGAATGGAAAATATAAGAGGTAAATATAGAGTGAGATGGTATGCTAAATGTAAAAAAGGAGGGAGGCAAGTAAAAATAAAACAGTGAGGTGGGTTAAATGCAACCAAAACAATAAACACAGCTGCACAATAAAAGGTGGTGAAAACTACCATGATTTTAAGATGAAGTGATGTTGAAAGCAGACCAATACACAGGAAATTGTTTAAGCATCTTTATCAGAAAGAGTGTTTCCTTTTCTTGTGGCAAAAAAAATTTAATTAGGATCTTAGCTAGGATGATTTGTCTATATTAAATGCCTAGTGTATTCCAAGTACTTCACAACAATTAATCTCTAATCATTCTGTGAATTTATTTATTTAAGTATTCTGATTCATATGTTTCACATTATAGATTGCCCAGAATAATTGAAGTAATTGTCCAAATTTGCACTCTAAGTCATAGTAGAAAAAGTTATAATAAAATGATTTTATAGTGTAAAAATCTGTATTTCCTGCACTTTTTTCTTGCAGATTTTCAATAATGAGAAACTAAGTAGTGAATATTAAAATGATGGAATTTGAAAACACATTTCATAAAGAGTAGTAGAAAAGATAGGAAATATTCATTGTGAGAAAAGTTAGACTCAGGATGGTATTCTAGCAAAAACTGAACATCTGAAGAGCCTAAGAATGAAGAGTGAGAATAAATGGACTTTAAGTTTTCATATGATATATCTAAGAACAAAATGACAAACATTTCATGATTAAATTAAAAAAATACATTTATTCAATTAGTAAAATCAAATAAGTGCTGGTTTATGGGGGTGGAGTGAGGTAGACAGACATTACAACACTTTTTAGATCATACTCAATATCACATTAGACATTTGATGATTTGACTATTTGACCCTTAGCTGTCCATGATTGTGGGCATTGAGATTTGTTTGCAGGCCACATTTGACCAAGGACAACTGAAAATTGCCATCAAAGTTGGGATGAATGTAGTCACTCTATGCTCATGGCACTATACCAAATCTCAAACCTTAGAAGGATGAATTCATTGCATTGGCATGGGAGGATCTTAATAAGTATCAAAGATGATCATGATGCCAATGTAGCCAACAACTTATTTTCCTAATGAGTTAAGGCATTTCCAAACCCCAAACACCAAGGCTAAACATATGAAAATTTTCAAATTAGCACATATTTGATAGTGGTTGTCTGAGAACTTGGAGGAAAATTATATGTGATCTTATGTTGAGCCTAGATTTCTCTAAATATTAATATTGAACAATAACCAATACTATGGATGAGGTTCAGGAACTGGAGCTACAAGTGCCCACCTTTTTCTCTGATATTTTACATGACATTTGATGGAATAGCATCAGGTATTGCATTGATGAAGTCATCACTTATTTCCTATTGACCAATTATATCTCTAATTTAACTATATTTGGAATCTGGTTTACTCAGCTTCAATTAATTTTAGAATATATACCTGTGTGTGTGTGCATATGGTACATGTTTTCTAGTTTGGATTCTACAAATCTGCACACACCCTCAATTTACCTCAAAATTCTAAGAAAGTTTTTTCTCATTTAAACATCCAGCTCCTGTTCAGAGTATAATATGGTAGACATTAGTTAGAGTAAGTTGAAGGTCATTACTATAAAAAAATAAAAATTATTATTTTCCATAAAATAGGCCCACTCCCATACATTCACACATAGTAAACTATGTCCTTTTATCTGTGTCCTCGGAGGTCAGCCTTTTCTTTTACAGAGTGTCAATTGTAAGAAAATGTATTTAAAATTATAGATTAGTACTTTTTTTGAGTAAAGTTGCCCCTATATCAGTCCTTGTGTTTCATATTCTAGGATATGAGATATTGAATGCTCTTGAAAAAATGTGAAGGAATGTATAAAATTAGGTTTGCCTATTATCATTAGTATTTTACTATTTATTTTATCTTGAAAATTAAAATGTTCAGGAATTACCAATGTGGCTTACTGGATTAAAAATCCAACTGCAGTGGTTCAGGTTGCTGCAGAGGTGCAGGTCCTATCCACACTCAGTGCAGAAATTTAAAGGACCTGGTGTTACCACAGCTACAGCTTGGATTCAATCTCTGGCATGGGAATGGACATATTCTGAGAGTGTGGGGTGCAGCCATTAAATTTTTTAAAAGAATTTTTATTCCAAAGCATTTACATGAATGCCTCATACAGAAATGCAGCCTTATAAGAACTAATTCCAAATAATATGTGAAATTATTTTGGAAAATTAAGAAGGTCTATACAAATGTGACATCAGTTTCTGGTGTTTGTGCCTTAGGAGGTATTATTATTTCATTCTGAAAAGTCACATTTCAGGAGTTTCCATCGTTGGTCACTGATAACTAACCCCATTTGTATACATGAAGATGAGGGTATGAACCCTGGACTCATTCAGTGGGTTAATGACCCAGGATTGCATTAAGCTGTGGTGTAGGTTTCAGATATGGCTCAGATCTGGTACTTCTGTGGCTGTGGTGTAGCCAATCAACAAGAGCTCTAAATAAACCCCTAGCCTGTGAAATTCCATATGCCATGGGTTCAGTTCTCAAAAAAAAAAAGAAGAAAAAAGGCAACGTTTAATATGTATTTCTTTGAGTGAATTTAAAACATATTAAGAATTTCAGCTTATTAAAATCACAAATAGTGGAACCAACAATTATATAACCCAAAATACACTATTAATACATAAAAAAACAGACAAATAAGCACAAAACACACTCACGACAAACATCCACAAAATATAGAACCCACTCACAAACATGCAAAACACCTTCAATAAATTAAAACACAGCAATTCACCAAAGGAAACAAGCAAAAACCAGGAAACAAACAAAACCAAACAACTAAAAACACCACAATAAAACACACAAAAACTCACTACACAACAAACACAATACTGACAAAAACACCATAAATGCATGATGGCACAACAACAAACACAAAACACAGGCCAACCAGAACATATATAGTACAACGTCCAAAGACATAAAACACACTCAAACACAGACACACACAAAATATACAGTAAAAAGAAAACACACACTACCTTAAAACACACATCAAAACACCTACAAAAATTTGCTTAAAAACCAAACATTCTGAGACAAAAAACCTGCAGCACACTCACAGCCAGAAAGAACACAACAAGGATAACAACCATACAAAACTACAAACACATTCCACTTCACAGAGGACAGACTCACAACAGCTCACCAAATAAAAAAACCTCGTGACCACCCAAAAAAAAAGACTACTACATACACCACAAAAAACACATATGAACACAATGCACTAACCACAAATATTTCCACAAAAAATAGAACAAATATTCAATCACACAATTAAAACCTTCAATAACATGCAACATACCTATTCACCAAAAAAACATACAATGACAAAGACACAACCAAAATGATACAAAACCAAAAACACCACAGTAAAACAAAAAATGAAATCAAAATCACCACAATAAATATAACCACACACATCACACGAAAACAAACACAAACCCACAAAAAGAATAAATACACCCAGCCCAACATACATAGTGCAACCAACCACAAGCCAAAACACACTCAAATACAACCACAAACAAAACATAAAAAACAATAACAAATATCACCATAAACCGAACACCACAACACATACCATTATTTGGCAGAAAACAATACACTCAGAGACCAACAAATCAAAAAATCCACACACAAAAAAACAACCACTGCCACCAAAGAGAAAAACCCGCAGAAAAAAACAAACTTAACAACACACATCCCACACAGACAAGACAAAAAAAGACCCCACACCAAACGTTCCAAAACAGAGAATACACTCAGCACACCACACCATCAGCACACACACAGGCACAACAACAGGTAACACACCACCAATAAAAGAATGAAAAAAAACACAGTACCAAAAATATGCACCACAAAGATGTTACACATATACAATCAAGGAAACCCACAGACCCCCAACACACACTCACCACCAACATAGACACACAAACACACAACACAGATCCCACCAAACACCATGCATCCAGCACCCCACACAGGCCAAACCACAACATGCCCACCAACACAAGCCCCAAACACACACCCAAACACAGGCACATGCCTAGGAACACACCCACACAAGACACGCCATGCACACACCATCCCACTTTCCCATCCACTCAAACCCCAACACCATCAAAGCACACACTCACACACACACACACACACTCTCTTACAAAACAGCACACCATCACAACCACACAGCTCCTAAAACACACACACAGCTGTCGCAACCCAAACAACACACAATGCAAGAAACCAGTCAAAGCACACGTCCACTCACACACAGGTACCCACACAACACACAGCACTGTCCAAGACACACTGCACACATGTCAAATATCACCACTGCTCACCAACCCACAAAGACAGCAGACAATCACCACCAAACAACTGCAACACACACACACACACACACACACACATACACACATGCATGCACAGGTGCACACGCATGCATGCACACATGCACACACACGGATTATTCCATAAAAATACCCCACCCATGGATAACATGCTAAGCACACACATCCATGGACCACCCTCACAACTACACACACCCAACCCCACAAGACACACACACACTCCCACCACACATCACCACACACACCCTCACATCCCCACTCACCACAAGAAGCCAAACAACACACTAACAACCATAACACAACACACACACCACCACACACCCCCCTCCCAAGTGCACACTCCCAAACACACCAAGCCAAAAACACTCCAAACACACAACCCGCCCCACCACACACCACATCCCAGACCCTCACAGCACACACGACTCCATCAACCCCAGAGTATGCAAAGCCATCCCAATATTCACTCCTTCCACCCCCTCCAACCCAACACACACACACAACCACACACTCCACAACTACAACATGTGCACCCTCTGTCTGACAACACAGAACACACACACTTATAGCAGGTAACAAAAGCTCACATCCACACTACACATGCAAACCCAATGCACAGCCCCATGAACCACACATAACAGCACATACACACCAAAGAACACACACCATAAACTCCAAGCCACAAAACCGTCAGCACACGTACCTCCACATAACACACAACACTGTCCATTAACCCTCACAACCACACAAACCATGCCATGCACAACTCGAGACACAGCACCACACACATACACACAACCCCACATCCCTGACAGCCATGACCACACCCACCCCAACCTACCACACCACACCCTCACACCCATCCCACTCACAACTCTCCCAACCACACCCCACATGCCTCAGGGCACAACCCCAAGAAAACCACACCAAACCCACGTGGCTCCCACCCCATGCACAAGGCACACCTCATACACACCCTTACCCCCAGGCAACACACACCACAGGCCCTCTGAAGACACACACCACCACACTTACAACACTCAAGTCACACACAACACTGGCCCGGCTCCACCACACACTGAACACCACACACCACCATCCCTCACACTTTCAATCACACAAGGCACACCCCTCCACAACACACTCACCACACACACAACCACACAACACGGAACACCCTCATCCACCATCACCACCTCACACACCCAAGCACACTCTTCCCACAACCCAAACAGAAAACACACTCACAAACACACTCACCCCACAGGACACCCAGCGCACATTCACCACAACCAAAGGGGCACCAACGCAAAATGCACACCACACAGACAACGCAAAACACCAGGCATCAAGCGCCACACACTCAAAACACTACATCACATACACACCACCATACCCTCACAACCACAACACCTCACAGCAACCTCCAAGCACACCATGCACACTCAAAACCACACACCTTTCCCAACCCACTCGCCAAAATGACACACACAACACTCACCACCAGGAGAGAAACAACACAAACAAAGCCCATGAACAGATGCTCAAGCACACACACTTCCAACCCATGCAAGACACACACACACACACACACACACACACATGCCACCCAAGGCACCACCTACCCTTACAGCACTCACCCTCACTACCACCCGAGACACACCAAATACACACAGCCCATAAACCATACGTCACTGCACCGACACACTTCAGACCACACACCCCAGAGCACTCTCACAGTCATAAAGAACACCACAATGGTAAACCTTCCCCACCACAAACACCACACCAAACAAAGGACACACTCACAGATGCCTACCACCCAATATGCACCCACTGCCTCCCTAAACACCCCTAGGCACACATCGCCTCCCACACACAATGACACAACCTGACAACACTCACAACCACACAGCACACCCACTGCAGAGACATGCAACATGCATACTCAGCAGAAAGATAACACAACCACACCATAACCACATACACCCATCACCACACATACCTCAATAAACCCCACAACACACTCCCAACCATCACACAGGACACACTCACACACGCACCCCACACGCACTACTGCACTCTCCCAGACACACCAAACAGAGCACACCCTCCCACCCCAACATGCAAAGCACACACTCACCCCACCCCACAAACACACCCCCAGACCACACACACCATAGACACTCCAAAACGCACCACAGGAGACCACACACCACAGCCCATATTTCCACAACCTTACCTACCCCACATTCACAGACCCACAACCCGCAAAACATGCTCAGATCCACGCATGACACCCAGCACTGGCACAACCCTTAAACCTACACCTACAACCACAAACACCGCACACAACACAGCCCAAATGCACAGCCCCACCAAGGACCATGCCTTCACCCTTTAAACCACCATGCACGCACAGCCTCACAACACCATCCCAACTGGGAAACATGGTCCCCACACAAGCACACAACACACACATTGAACACACAATGCACACCACAGGCACAATAACCAGGAACACACATGCACCCGTTGGCACACCCTCACCACCCCAGAAGACACACCACACCATAGCACACACCACACACACACAACCAAACACTGTGCAGCCAGCACCACACCCACACTCAACCACACAACACACACAACACGCACAAACACATCCACAGACCTCAGCACCCACAACCCCTCACAAACACACCACACACACCACACCCTCACAGCCATCACACACGCAGAACCACACACACCTCACACAACAGAGCACACACCCACAGACACACAATACTCCTGTCAACCAAGTCTGCAAACACACAATACACACAACCTCACCACACACTCCGCACAGGCACACAGAGCCACCCACCTGGTCTCACAAAAAATAATCACAGGTCACCCACAGAGACTGACCTCGGGAAACACAGACCCACAACACCATCACAATCACACCAAACACACATGCACACAATGCACCCCTGCCAGCCCAAATATACACAACACCTCAACACACACAACACGGGCAAAACCGAACACCATGCCACACCCATCACCCACAGCATACACCACACTACACACAAAAACCCCAGCAACACACACACACACACACACACACACACACACGCAGAGGTCCAAACCCACCAGAAACACACAAGAATAGACACACACAAAAACATTCCACAGTCACACACTCCCATCAACACAAAACACAACACACCCTCTAAGCTCAAACCAAAATCACAACCTAACACCCAACAATGCACCATCCCACCCACACACCACAGAAACCTCTCACACCTCCGTCCCAACCAAACAGGAAACACACACAACTGCTCTAATTGCACAATAAATATGCACTCACCACCAAACCTCACACACGACCCTCACTACCCTCCAAACCCTAAATGCTCCAAAAGAAACACAACCACACACTGACCCACAGAGGCCACATACAAACACAACCACACCGCATAATAACCCACACCCCCCACAAGATACCACATGACACACTCCAAACCAACACACACACCACGCACGTGCCACCCACATGCTGCAAACACACACAACACACAATCCCCAAACACGCACAACCAGACACACCACTTTCAACAAAGCACAACACATACCCCACCCTTACAAAGAGATCACAGCATCGAAAAACCCACTCCAAACCACACACGACCAACCACACCAAACCAAACACACCCTCCAAGCACACACCCATAACACAACCCCACACCAAACAAGCCCCCATCCCACCCACACAGCACAGACTCTCACACTCATCCCTCGCAACCAAACCACAGGCAACCAACACATATGCTCAAAACCCACAAGACACACTTGCCACCAAACCTACGCACACAAACCTCGACACCCTCTAAACCATACCCACTCCAAAATATCACCACCCCCCACCCACCCCCACTGACCGCATCCACACACAACCACACCGCATCACAACCCACACACCCCACAAGAATCCACGCGACACACTCAAACCCATCACGCACACCACACACACACCCTCCTCAAAAAAGCACCAGACCGCACACACACCCCACCAGGCACGACAGAACACCCAATCCCCAAACGCATATGTGCAACCACACCCACCCCATTCCACAGCAACGCACACAACACTCACCACCCTAACACACACCCCACAGCACCCCAAAACCACTCCACACCATACACGCCCAACCGCACCAAACCAAATGCACCCTTGCAACCCCAAACACACACAACCACACACACCACAATGCAACACACTGCAAAACGCACGCTCACACTTGCCACGTACACCACACCCTCAAATCCCACAACTCCCTCAAATCCACACCAAATACAGCACCCATTCCCGACAAAACAAAAAAGGAATCACACCCACCCACAACACTCCTCACACACTCAACACCGGAGCACACAACCCTGCAAGCACAACCCACTCACCAGCATCAACTCCAAGCCCCACAACACCAAACACACCCTCACTGCACAAGACACACCCTCCCTACCACATGCCACCCCCTCCAAACTCACAACCACACCACACACAATCCACCTCTGAGGAAAAGGACTCGCAGTCCTCATACCAGTAACTCCCTCCGCCACACAACACATGCCCCACCTCACTCTCCCAAACCCATCCAAACGCACCCCCCACAATACACAACACACCCTTGCAGCACCAACCTGCTCTCACAAAAGCTACACACCACAGATGCCCTCCAAAACCACACCGCCACTGAAGCACACATCACAGCTCAGGAAAAGAGGGGAACACACACCACACACTCTGAGCCATGCATCCCACAGCACACTCACAGCCAGAACGCGCACAACAGGGATGACCAACAGAGGAAACTGCGCGCACACACACACACACACACACACATTCCACTCCTCACAGGACACCCTCACAACTGCTTACCCCATTAAGCACACTCCTCACCACCCAAAACACACTCTTAATCCATACAACCCACAACACGCCTATGCACACAACACACTCACCCCACACTCATCCACAAGACATACAACCCACTCACAACCACTCAACCCACACATTCCAGAACAGGCAACCCACATATTCACCAAAGCAAACATACAATCTCCAGGACAAAACAAAAACCCCATGCAACCACAACCCCCCCCCAATCAAACACACAGCAACCTCACAACCACCACACACACAATCCTCACAACCACACCACACCCTCACCACTGCACACCCCCAAACACAACACACACGCCCACCCCAACATACATAACACACCCCCACCCCACACGCAACCCCTCAAACCCAACCACACACACAACACACACTCAAAGCACACACACCACCATAAACCACACACCACTACCCATACCCCCATAAGCTCACAAACCCCTCCCACACAGCCCCACAACACGCATAACCCACACACACCTCACACCACAGAGCACACACTCACAAGCCCACAGAAGACCCCACACTCAACCGTTCAAACACACTGCTTACCCAAGCTCCCCACACATCTGGCACACACACAGACACACAACAGACAACACACAACCAATAAAGACTTTACACACACAAGGGCAAAACGCATTCTGCATAAATCCACAACACATATACAATCACACGGCACACACAGCCACACCACACACCCTCACCATCAAATAAGACACACAAACACAACACAGATCAATCCAATCCCTGTGCATCCTGCTCCCCACACAGTCCACACACACCAGGACCACCAACACAAACCACAAACACACAGGTCAAAACACATGCACGGGCCTAGGAACGCACCCAACAGACACATGCCGTACACTCACCATCACACAACCCCGTCCGCACAAACCCCAACACCATCCAAGCATACACAAAAGGTCACCCTCTCTCAAACAACACAGGCACTACCACACAGCCCATAAGCCACACACGCATCAGTCACCACCAAAGCAACCTGCAACACGAGCAACCACTCAGAACACACCTACACTCACCAAAATTCCACACACACTATGCAGAACCCTCCACACCACACTGCACACATCTCAGAAAGCAACACGCCTCACCAAACTGCATAGACAGCAGACACTCCCAGCCTAACAAATGCACCACACACACACACACACACCAGATTTTTCCACATTGCACCCCCCAGTGATAACCCACAGAGTGCCTGCCTCCAATAAACACCCTCTAATCTGCACACACCCATCCCAAATGAACACGACACTCACTCCCACAACACATCATGAGGTACACCGTCACCTCCCCACACACCACTGTAAGCAAAGCAACACACACACCACCCTGAAACAAAACCCACACCACCCCCTCACAAGGACACCCTCCCAAATACACAGACCCAGAAACACTCAACACAAAAAACACTCACCACCACACTCCTCACACCAAGCCCGCACAACACACACAACACAAGAAACCCCAGACTACCAAGCACAAACCCAATTGTCACACACACCACCCCCTCCTCTCCTAAACACATGCACAGCCACACACTCCCAACCCCATGCCAGCACACTCACCCCATCTTGAGAAACACCACCCACACACTTACAGCACCACACAAACCCTCGTGTCCTGGCGACGCACGCAACACACACTCAGAATACACACGGCCAATTAATCCACACAGCACCACACATACGCACGTGAGAACAGACACCACACCCTCCAAGCCACAAAACAAACAGCACCCTCACCACCATCAAACACACAACCCCCTCTGTTCACACTCACCACCTCACAGACCCATGCAACTCAGTAAACACCCACAACCTCATCACACCCATGACCACACACACCACAGCGTACACAATCCTATACAACTCACACCACACACACGCACACCACACCCTGACCTCAGGCACACAGGCACACACACCAAAGGCACTGACAACCCCAACCACACGCACCCCAATCAACCACACCACACACTCACCCCCATCACAAAAGCAACCCTCACACCACACCACACAATCATGACAGCACAACCTCAAGGAAACCACACCAAACACATGCTGCCACCACCACATCCACAATGCACACCACATAACACACATTACCCCCAGAAGGCACACACCACAGACACACCCAATACACACACCACAACACTCACAACCCTAAGCGCACACCCTCACAGACCCACCCCATACAAAACACACTCACCACAAACACACACCACCCTCGCTCACACCTTCAAACACACAACGCACACAGATTCACCACACACCCACCCCCACACATGCACACACCACCGATAACACCCTCATCAACAAGAAATACCGTACCCACCCAAGCACACAGACCCCGCAGCACAAACCCACACCACCCTCACAGCCACTCTCATCACACACACCACACAACACACTTTCACCACCACCCAAGCTGCACCAATCCTACACACACACCACACAAGGAAAACCCCACACATCAAGCACTAAACACCGTAAAATCCACACCACGGACACACAACCCCACCCTCACTATCCCCAAAATGTACAAACACACTCAAAACCCACAACACACCCTCACAACCACACACCCTTCACCACCCACTCAACAAAAAGACACACACAAATCACTCACAATTGTAACACAAACAACACCCTGAAACCCCCCAAACACACACTTGACCACACACATCCCAGCCATGCACGGCACCCACACTCCACACCAAGCCCAACATAGACTTGCTGCACAAGACCAACACGCACAACCACGTGACACCCACCAAACACACACAACCATAAAACCACACCCCACAGCACAGGCACACAGGAGATCACAGGGCACACACTCAGAGCCACACCACCTAGAAGACACTCATGGCCATATGGACCAGGGAACACAGGGAATCAGTCACAACCACACACACACCCCACCAAACCACACACCCACACACAGCCTCCTGCCTCCTCAAGCGCACGCACAACCCCACACAACACCCATACACACACAACCAAACCACCACCAAACACACAACTAGGCAACCAAACAACACTCACAACCACACAACACACACAAATTCCCGCCACACACACACACACACACACACACACACATAAATCCAAACACACTTGAAACACACAGGCATAAACACACACACAAACATTCCACTGACACTTACCACATCACATGCCCATTGTCACAAAACCCTACAAACCCTCCAGACACAAACCCAAAACACACCCTCACCCCAAACAAGGCCACTTCCCACCCACATAGCACAGAAAATGCTCACAAATCCTTCACAACCTAACCACAGTCAACAAACAAAAATGCTCAAATTTCACAATACACATTTTCCACCAACCTACACACACAAACCTCAACACACTCTAAACCATACACACTCCAAAATATCACCACCCCCACACACCCACAGAGACTGCATCCACACACAATCACATCATAACCCAGACACCCCACATTAATCCACACAACACACTCAAACCCATCACACACATCACTCCCACTCCACAAAAAGCTCAAAAACCACACACACACCCCACCAGGCACAACACAACACAACACAACACACAATCACCAAACACACACCCACCATATTCCACAACAAAGCACAAAACACTCACCACTAAAACACACAGCCCACAGCACCCATAAACCACTCCAAACCATACACACCCAACTGCACCAAAACAAATGTACCCTTGCAACCCAAAACACACACAATCACACACACCACAATACAACACACTTCAAAAGGCACACTCACACTTGTAATGTAAACCACAACCACAAACCCCACAACACACTAAAATTTACACATTCCTGACTTATTTCACTGAGCATAATGCCCTCAAAGTCCATCCATGTTTTTGCAACCATGATTTTGTAGGGGAGAAAAATTTTCCATACCAAAATATGCATCCTTGGTATGAAGATTATTTTGAGTTAAATATTTTTAAGAAGTGGGCAGCTTGGAAAATCTTTTTTTTTCTTTTTTTATCTTCTCTTTAACTGCCTAATACTGTTTAGATAAAGGATCTCTTTCAGGAAGGGAAATATTACCATAGATATGTACAGAATAACATGAACTAAGTGTATAGATAGGGAGGAAATTAAAAGCATTAAATACAATTTCTATCTATTCTACATTGTTTATGTACAGGCAATGAAACAGTTGTTTATATTGTCTTCCTGTGAATTTCCTTCCTCCACTTTTAATTTAACCCTACCCTTGTGAAAGATAACACATATACCTCATTTTACTGATCTTTGGAATCTCTCATATTATAGGGATTATTACTAGGTACATTTAAAATTGTTTTTTTCCTTTGTTAATCTATCACATACCAACTTAATTTAGGTTAGCCAACAGAATTTAGGAGTTAGAATTAATTTTTTCCTCCCTCAAAATTCCATTACTTCTAAAATGTCCACCTCCATAATGGAGGCTTTTCCACCTCCAGACCGCTCTAACTGTCATATTCTCTACCTGCTATATTTTCCTATCCCAATATGCATCTTTTTATATTTGAGAATGAAATCTCCACTCAATGAAGATTTTCTTGTGCACTAGATTTGGAATCATTCCTTAGATTTAATACCCATTGTTTTTACTTCATGATGACATTGAGATTAGAAGCAGTTATTTGGTACTAATTAACCTCCATGCCATGATGAATAGATAAGATATATTGGTATGGAAAATATTTAATGTATTTTTTATTAAGTGCTTAATACAAAGCACTTAAATGTTCCAAGTTCATTTAGTAAACACACAATAAATTTAAATATATCAAATTATTAATTGAATGAAATAATGAAACAAAACAAATTGGCAGCATAAGAAAGTTTGCCTCTACAAAGAAGGAGTCACATATACAAATTCTAGACACATAATGAAGTATGACATATTTGAGGAATTGTGACATTTCTTAAGATTGGGCTTTACAATAAATACTCATTTTATCAATTAAAGTATTTGAGACATTATCATTTATCTTGTATCATACAAAATAATTTTACAAAGAAATTAAATACAGTGTGTACCTGTAAGTGTAGTATAAACACACAAAACCACCTTTTGAGTTCCAGTTTTTCCAGGGCCTCTTTCACATCATTGTTCCATAAGCTGTAAATCAGAGGGTTTAACACAGGAATCACAAGGGTGTAAAAAAATGAGGTCCTTTTTTTTGAAGGTGTTAATTTAAATTTTTAATAACTCCAGAACATTTGAAGAAAAAGATTATAGGCAATTACATGGAACAATTAAAAATAATAAGATCATGTTGAAAGAAAAATGCATCCTTCAGGAAAATGACAATGACATATCAGAGCCAGGTATAACCCTAAAAAGCTCATGGTATACCTGGATATGTACCAAAAGCATTTATTTTTCAATTTTCAGTTATTTTTAAAATTTTTATTTTGATTGATTTACAGTGTTCTGTCAATTCTTGCGTGTAGAGCAAAGTGACACAGTCATACATATATCTACATAATTTTTCTCACATTATCTTCCATCGCATTCCAGGAACATGAAAAAATGCTCACCATCATTAATTATTAGAGAAATGCAAATCAAAATTACAATGAGGAATCACCTCACACCCATTTGAGTGGCCATGATTAACGAGGCAACAAACAACAAATGTTGGAGAGGTTGTGAAGAAAAGGTATCCATTCTTGGTGGGAATGTAAATTGGTACAACCACTATGGGAAACAGTATGGAAATACCATAGAAAACTAAATATAGAACTACCATATGACCCAGAAATACCACTCTTGTGCATATATGCAAACAAAAATTTCATTGAAAAAGATACATGCATCCATATCTTTATTGCAGCACTATTCACAATAGCCAAGACATGGAAAAAATTAAATGCCCATTGACAGATGAATGGGTTATGAAGATGTGGTGCATATATACAATATAATATTACTCAGCCATCAAAACGACAAATTAATGCCATTTGCAGCAATATAGGTGGAATTAGAGACCCTCACACTGAGGGTCAGAAAGAAAACGACAGACACCATACTTATATGTGGAGTCTAAAATATTGCACAAATGATCAACCTACAAAACAGAAAAGATCATGGACATTTGGGAAAGACTCGTGTTTGCCACAAGGAGGGAGTAGGATGGATTGGGAGTCTGGGGTTGTGGACGAAAATTTTTGCATTTGGAGTGGACAGGCAATGAGATCCTGATGTATAGCACAGGGAAGTACATATCTAATCACTTGTACTGAAACATGATGGAGGAAAATGTGAGAAAAAGTATATATATATATATATATATATATGTATGTCTGGGTTACTTTGCATATAGCAGGAATTGACAGAACACTGTAAATCAATCATAATAAAAATTTTTAAAAAGTTAAAGGATATAACTCATTATTTGGACATTGCTATATTTCTATTGAACTTGTAGGGCAATATGTAGCAACTGATGTGCATGTTATGACTTGATAAACTTCCTCCAAACCCTCCCTAAATTCCTCCATGTTTTTGTTTATTCTTAATATTATTAACATTCATGTCACTTTATTTACATCATAGAGAGACTGGACTTTTCAGTTTGTCAACTGTCAAGGACTAATTTTTTTGTAATCAAATATTTGAATAAAAATATATTGGAATAAAATAATTATAGTATATTGTCATATAAAATTAATATTACAGTTGATTTTAATTACTAAAAGTAATATACATAAGTTTGAACTATGCATATATAAATATCATAAACTATTTTTGCTTTTTGGAAAAGCTTATTGGAGAGAGGTACAGTAAATTGTTAATATTTTCGTGGCTTCTGAGATTATAAAAATGCTTAATATTTTATGTTTTTCCCCAAATATAGTCCATAAATAATTACAATTTTTAAAATAAAGTAAAATTTTCTAATATCAGATTTAAAAGAACTATGTCTAAACATAACCCAGTATTTCATTTCAAAAATAAATCTGTGTACCTTAAAATGAGAGACCTTAAACGATGTACAAATAGTAAGCAGAAAGTATCGAAAATTACAAGTGTTTATACTTTATTTCATTCCTTTTAAGTCATTATTAACTAGACATACAAGTTGTCTAAGGAAGTTATGTAATTTTCCATAGAACAAAAACATTAAGAAAAGAAACCTGTGTATAAATGAATCATTTATAGAATATTTTTTTCCACACCCTCAACATGTGGATGTTCCTAGGCCAGGGATAGAAACTTAGCCACATCAGTGACAATGCTGGATACCTAGCTGCTAGGCAACTTGGAAACATATTTTGAATGTCAATAAAATTTAATGCATACTACAATGATGATGTTTAAAAATCAAGAGAAGTTAGAAAAAGTATAAAAGAAATGTAACCAACACTAATATTGTCTTTAAAATAGCACTCTGTGCTTAAATCAGATTAATAAGAAGGGGTTTAATTTAGATATATGTGTATATAGATATTCATGTGTATGAACACTAAGAAAGACACTATAAAAATTCAACAATGAAGATGATCACAAACTTCATTAAAAATAATTCCAGGAGTTACCATCATGGCTTAGCAATAACGAATCTGACTAGGAACAATGTGGATGCAAGATTGATCCCTGGCCTCATTCAGTGGGTTAAGGATCCAGCATTGCCATGGGTTGTGTGTAAGTTGGAGACTCTGCTCATATCCCAAGTTGCTGTGGGAAATGATTTGACTCCTAGCCTGGGAACCCCCATATGCCATGCGTGTGGTCCTAAAAAAAGACTAAATAAATAAAAATAATTATGCCCCACACTCTAGACTTGACTAGAACTGTATATAATGTTTAGAGAAAAAGAAGTAACTATCTTCTTATTCTTTCAGAAAACTAAAGAGAATGTGAATTTCCCAATTTATTTGGAGAGTTATTCCCTGGTATAAAGTGTAAGAGAAAGTTTTATAGAAAATAGGAGTTCCCATTTTGGCTCAGTGAATGATGAACTCAACTAGTATCCATGAGGATGCACATTCAATCCTTGTCCTTGCTCATTGGGTTAAGGATACACAGTTGCTCTGAACTTTGTTGTAGGTCACAGACATGGCTTGGATCACTTGGTGTTGTGAGGCTGGCTGCTGTGGCTTCACTTAGGTTTGCCTTGAGTATGGCCCTAAAAAGAAAAAAAAAAGAAATATAAGTCCTAACAAGCATTCCAAAATTTGAAACAAAATTCCAGAAAATTGAAGTTGGCAATATAGAAAAATATTAATGCAAAATGTTTATCTTACCCCAGAAAATTATGTTAGGTTTAACATTCAAAAATCAAATTATGAGAGATGGGACAAGATGGCAGAGGAGTAGGGGACACGCTCGCCCTCTCCCACAAACACAACAAAAAAGCGCACATCTACAGAATGACTCACACAGAACAGCAACCAATCACTGGCAGAGGAACCTAAACTCCAATAATGGCAAGAAGCTCGTGACATTACTGGGCAGAACAGGAGAAAAGAGGAGAGTGAGAGAAGGTGAATCCGAGTGGGACAGGCACTCCTGAAAGGGAACTGAGGAGGAGAAAGGGATCCCGCACCCTGGAAAGTCACCTACTTGGGGGAAAGATCAAACAAAATGGAGGAATCTCCAGATGCAGAGAAGAGTGTAGCAGTAAGTTGGAGTACTGAAAAGCTGATCAAGAACCGAACAGACCATCTGAACTACGGGCACCGTCACCAAAAATTGAGATGCCTGGGTGGGGGCTGGGCACCGAGTCCTTGGCTCTAGAGGTTAGCCCCCCGGGAAAGGGCTGGGGGGGTGGGGCAGAGCAGAGACTGCTTGGGAGGTCTAGAAACCAGTCTGTCAAGTTTGATGGGGCAGAGACTGCCTGGGAAACTAGAAAACAAAGCTGTTGCAGAAGAAGGGAGCAATACTCTAGGGGCAGGGAAGTGGAAAGCCACATCAGAGGGAACCTGGGAGAAGAGCCTGGTCTGTGCCCGTGCAGGGGAGGGGAGAGAAGAAGGGGTGGGTCCCCATAGAATACTCCCCATGCCACAGCAAGCTCACAGGCCTGCTAGATAGCAGAAAGCTGTGCTTCCCAGTGCATCCCCTCCTCCCACCCCTGCCACCCCCTATGCTCTCACTAGACCTGGGGCTGCCTGCCATCCGGGAGGGCTGGCCTCAACAATTGCCTGAAGCCTACCACCACAGGGGCTGTCCCTGCACAGGCCTGCCTGCCCTTTGGAGGGGCTACACTTCTGCAGAGCAGCACCAAACACCACCAGCCCCCAAGAAAAGGCCTGCAGCCCAGAAAAGCTAGAACAAGCCTAGCCAGGCCATGAACAGATCTGCCTAATTCTCGGACAGTTTTTCTGAGTCAGGCTGCCCCAGGGAGGAGCCTCTTGGGTTTCCAGCGGCCCATCTACCCGCCCAAGCCCCCAGGGGGTGCCGAGCTCTAGCATATCAGCTGCATAGGACTACCAGCTCCAGGCAGGAACCCTGCAGCCCAGAAAAGCTGCAACAAGCCTGACCAAGCTGTGAAAAGATCTCAGACGGACTTTCTGAGTTGGGCTGCCCTGGGGAGGAGCCTCTTGGGTTTTCTGTAGACCTGCTAGCCACCCAAGCCCTCAGGGTGTGCCCCACTCCCACAGAATAGCTGCTTAGCACCACCAGCCCCCTGGAGGAGCCCCTGCACCCCAGAAAAGCTGTAACAAGCTTGGCCAGACTGTGAAAAGATCCGCCTACATTCTCAGGCCATCCTTCTGAGTTGGGCTGCCCTAGGGAAGAGCCTCTTAGGTTCTCAGTGACCCAGATGGCTGCTTCAGCCCCCAGGGGGTGCTGCACTCCTGAGGAACAGCTGCCCAACACCGCCAAAGCCCTGCAAGAACCCCACAGCCTAAAAACACCAAAGCAAGCTCTGCCTGACTGAGTCAAATCTGCTACCATCGTGGTGTGGACCTCCCAGTCCTGTCTGCCCTCAGGAAGTCCTCCTTTGCCTCAAAGAGACCCTGTTAGCCCCATCAACACTCCAGAAAAGCCACACTGCCTCAAAAAAGACTGACCAACAACGCCAGCCCTCAGGAAACATTCCATGGCAGTGACAAGGCAAACACTGCCTGGCCGCAGAGAGTATACTCCAGCAAGAAAAAGAAAACAACAAACAAGATGAAGAAGCTGAGAAACCACCACCAGTCAAACCAACAGGAGAACTCACCTAAAGCAGTCAACAATGAAACAGATCTCTGCAGTCTGACAGACCTGGATTTCAAAGGAGAAATAGTGAAAATACTGAAGGAACTAAGAGAAGATATGAACAGTAATGCAGATACCCTCAGAAAGGAACTATAAAATATAAGGAGGAGCCAAGAAAAACTAGAACATTCATTTGCAGAGATACAAACAGAACTAAGGGCAGTAAAAACCAGAATGAATAATGCAGAAGAATGAATCAGTGATATGCAGGATAGAATAATGGAAATCACCCAATCAGGTCAGCGGACAGAAAACCGAATCAAAAAACAGGAAAGCAATATAAGAGACCTATGGAATAATATAAAGTGGGCCAATCTACGCATAATAGGAATTCCAGAAGGAGTAGAAAAAGATAAGGGAATGGAAAATATATTTGAAGAAATTATCGCTGGAAACTTCCCAAATCTAAAGGATGCTGGGTTCAAGATACAAGAAGCACAGAGGGCTCCAAACAAGTTGAACCCAAATATACCCACACCAAGACACATAATAATAAAAATGGCAAAAGCTAGTGATGAAGAGAGGATCCTAAAGGTGGCAAGAGAAAAACAGAATGGTACCTACAAGGGAACCCCCAAAAGATTATCAGCTGATTTCTCTACAGAAACACTACAGGCCAGGGGGGAATGGCAAGAGATACTTAAAGTGCTAAAAGGAAAAAAATATGCAACCTAGAATACTCTATCCAGCAAGAATACCATTTAAAATAGAAGGGGAAATAAAAAATTTTTCCAACAAACAAAAACTTAAAGAATACAGCAACACAAAACCCAGGTTGAAGGAAATATTGAAAGGGCTTCTCTAAAGCAAAAAGAAAGGAAGGAAAGGGAAGAAAAAAGAAAAGAAAAAAGAAGAAGAAGAGGAAGAACTAGGACTGAGGAAACCACAATCAGAGAGCAGTCACTCAAATAAGCCAGCATACAGATTTAATCATGAACATGCTTCAAAATAAAATTAAAAAGAAAAAATAAAAAAGAGTCATCAAAACCATAAAATGTGGGCAAGGGATATTAGGAAATAAATAACCCTTTTTGTTTGTTTCCTTGTATGTTTCTCTTCTTAATTTTAATATACTAATGAAGTGTTTGAACCTCCAGGACATTCAGGCTAAAACACACAATTATGGGAAGGGGTTAGCATACTGAAAAAACAGGGCAACCACAAGCAAAAACCAAATATTGCATTTGCAAAAAATGAAAAAAAAATACACTCAAGCAGATAATAATAGGAGACAATACAACAACAACAACAAAAAGGAGAAATGGAGAACCATAGAATCAACTGGAACACAAGGTTCAAATGGCAATAAATAATCATCTATCAATTATCACCTTAAATATCAGTGGACTGAATGCCCCAATCAAAAGACACAGAGTGGCTGAGTGGATAAAAAGGCAAAAACCTTCAATATGCTGCCTACAAGAAACTCACCTTAGGACAAAAGTACATATAGATTGAAAGTGAAAGGGTGGGGAAAAATATTTCACGCCAATAGACATGACAGAAAAGCAGGAGTCGCAATGCTCATATCAGACAAAATAGACTTTAAAACAAAAGACATAAAGAAAGACAAGAAGGACACTATTTAATGATTAAGGGATCCATCCAAGGAGAGGATGTTACTATCGTCAACATATATGCCCCAAATACAGGAGCACCCAGATACATACAACAAATATTAACAGACATAAAGGGAGATACTGATGAGAATACAATCATAGTAGGAGACCTTAATACCCCCCTCACATCAATGGACAGATCCTCTAGACAGAAAACCAATAAAGCAACAGAGATCCTAAAGGAAACAATAGAAAACTTAGACTTAATTGATATCTTCAGGACACTACATCCAAAAAAATCAGAATACACATTCTTCTCAAGTGCACATGGAACCTTCTCAAGAATCGACCACGTATTGGGACACAAAGCTAACCTCAATAAATTTAGGAGCATGGGAATTATCTCAAGTATCTTCTCTGACCACAATGCCATGAAATTAGAAATCACCCATGGGAAAAGGAAAGAGGAAAAACCTACTACATGGAGACTAAACAACATGCTACTAAAAAACCAATGGGTCAATGAGGAAATCAAGAAGGAAATTAAAAAACACCTTGAAACAAATGATAATGAAGACACAACCTCTCAAAATCTATGGGATGCTGCGAAAGCAGTGCTCAGAGGGAAATTCATAGCAATACAGGCCTTTCTCCAAAAAGAAGAAAGATCCCAAATTGACAACTTAACCCTCCACCTAAACGAATTAGAAAAAGAAGAACAAAAAAGACCTAAAGTCAGTAGAAGGAAGGAAACTATAAAGATCAAAGAAGAAATCAATAAAATAGAGACTCAAAAAACAATAGAGAAAATTAATAAAACCAAGAGCTGGTTCTTTGAAAAGGTAAACAAAATTGACAACCCCCTGGCCAGACTCACTAAAAAGAGGAGAGAAAGAACCCAAATAACCAAAATTATAAATGAAAAAGGAGCAATCACAACAGATACAGCAGAAATACAAAAAACCACAAGCGAATACTATGAACAAGTATATGGCAACAAGTTTGACTATCTGGAAGAAATGGACAATTTCCTAGAATCTTACAGCCTGCTTGAAAGTGAATCAAGAAGAAACAGACCAACTGAACAGACCGATCACTAGAAATGAAATTGAAGATGTCATAAAAACACTCCCTACAAATAAAAGTCCAGGACCAGATGGCTTCACAGGCGAATTCTATCAAACATATAAAGAGGAACTGGTGCCCATCCTCCTTAAACTCTTTCAAAAGGTTGAAGAAGAAGGAATACTCCCAAAGACATTCTATGATGCCACCATCACCCTCATTCCAAAACCAGACAGAGATACCACCAAAAAAGAAAACTATCGGCCAATATCATTGATGCATATAGATGCAAAAATTCTCAACAAAATCTTGCCCAACCGAATCCAACAACATACCAAAAAAATCATACACCATGACCAGGTAGGGTTCATCCCAGGTTCACAAGGATGGTTCAACATTCGCAAATCAATCAGCATCATACACCACATTAACAAAAAAGAAGTCAAAAATCATATGATCATCTCAATAGACGCAGAAAAAGCATTTGACTAAGTCCAACATCCATTCATGCTCAAGACCCTCGCCAAGGTGGGTATAGAGGGAACATTCCTGAATATAATCAAAGCCCTTTATGATAAACCCACAGCAAATATAATCCTCAATGGGGAAAAACTGAAAGCCTTCTCACTCAAACCTGGAATAAGACAGGGATGCCCGCTCTCACCACTGCTCGTCAACATAGTTTTGGAAGTCCTAGCCACAGCAATTAGACAAACAAAGGAAATAAACGGCATCCATATAGGAAGAGAAGAGATAAAACCGTCACTGTATGCACATGACATGATACTATACATAGAAAACCCTAAGGACTCAACCCCAAAACTACTGGAACTGATTAATAAATTCAGCAAAGTAGCAGGCTGTAAGATTAACATTCAGAAGTCAGTCGCATTTCTGTATACCAGCAATGAAATATTATAAAAGGAATATAAAAATATGGTACCTTTTAAAATTGCACCTCACAAAATCAAATACCTCGGAGTACACCTGACCAAGCAGGTAAAGGACCTATATGCCGAGAAGTATAAAACTTTAATCAAAGAAATCAAAGAAGATGTAAAGAAATGGAAAGATAGTCCATGGTCCTGGACTGGAAAAATCAATATTGTAAAAATGGCCATACTACCCAAAGCAATCTACAGATTCAATGCAATCCCTACCAAATTACCCAGGACATTTTTCACAGAACTAGAACAAACAATCCAAACATTTATATGGAACAACAAAAGACCCAGAATCGCCAAAGCAATCCTCAGAAACAAAAACCAAGCAGGAGGCATAACTCTCCCAGACTTCAAGAAATACTACAAAGCCACAGTCATCAAAACAGTGTGGTACTGGCATCAAAACAGACAGACAGACCAATGGAACAGAATAGAGAACCCGGAAATAAACCCTGACACCTATGGTCAATTAATCTTTGACAAGGGACGCAAGAGCATAAAATGGGAAAAAGAAAGTCTATTCAGCAAGCATTGCGGGGAAACCTGGACAGCTGCATGCAAAGCAATGAAACTAGAACACACCCTCACACCATGCACAAAAATAAACTCAAAATGGCTGAAAGACTTAAATATATGACAGGACACCATCAAACTCCTAGAAGAGAACATAGGCAAAACACTCTCTGACATCAACATCATGAATATTTTCTCAGGTCAGTCTCCCAAAGCAATAGAAATTAGAGCAAAAATAAACCCATGGGACCTAATCAAACTGAAAATCTTTTGCACAGCAAAGGAAACCAAAAAGAAAACAAAAAGACAACTTTCAGAATGGGAGAAAATAGTTTCAAATGATGCAACCGACAAGGGCTTAATCTCTAGAATATGTAAACAACTTATACAACTCCACAGCAAAAAAGCCAATCACCCAATGGAAAAATGGGCAAAAGACCTGAATAGACATTTCTCCAAAGAAGATATACAGATGGCCAGCAAACACATGAGAAAATGCTCCACATCACTGATCATAAGAGAAATGCAAATCAAAACTACCATGAGATAACACCTCACACCAATCAGAATGGCCATCATTAATAAGTCCACAAATGGCAAGTGCTGTAGGGGATATGGAGAAAAGGGAACCCTCCTGCACTGTTGGTGGGAATGTCAACTGGTACAGCCACTATGGAGAACAGTTCGGAGATACCTTAGAAATCTATACATAGAACTTCCATATGACCCCGCAATCCCACTCTTGGGCATCTATCTGGACAAAACTCTACTCTAAAAGAGACATGTGCACCCGCATGTTCATTGCAGCCCTATTCACAATAGCCAGGACATGGAAACATCCCAAATGTCCATCGACAAATGATTGGATTTGGAAGAAGTGGTATATATACATGATGGAATACCACTCAGCCATATAAAAGAATGACATAATGCCATTTGCAGCAACATGGATGGAGCTAGAGAATCTCATACTGAGTGAAATGAGCCAGAAAGACAAAGACAAATACCATATGATATCACTTATAACTGGAATCTAATATCCAGCACAAATGAACATCTCCTCAGAAAAGAAAATCATGGACTTGGAGAAAAGACTTGTGGCTGCCTGATGGGAGGGATGGGAGCTTGGGCTTATCAGACACAACTTAGAATAGATTTACAAGGAGATCCTGCTGAATAGCATTGAGAACTTTGTCTAGATACTCATGTTGCAACAGAAGAAACTGTGGGGGAAATAATGTAATTGTAATGTATACATGTAAGGATAACTTGATCCCCTTGCTGTATAGTGGGAAAATAAAAAAAAAGAAAGAAAAAAGAAATACCAAGTATTGTATGTTAAAGAAAAAACTCTAATAAAAAAATTAAAAAAACAAAAATCAAATTATTATTTCCTATTTTGGCTCAGCAGGTTAAGAACTGAGCTAGTATCCATGAGGATGCAGATTGCTTCAATCCCTGGCCTCCCTCAGTAGGTTAAGGATCTAGTGTTGATGCACCTGATGCAGTTATGGTATAGGCAGCAACTAAGCTCCAGTTTTGATGCCTGGCCTGGGAATTTTCATGAGACATGGGCATGGCCAAAAATTAAAATATAAATAGATCAAATAAAAGTCAATATAAATACATACCATTTTAATCACTCCAAGTATAATGAAATACTCAGGTAGAAACTAAGAAAACATGTAAATCCCCCAAGTGTAATGAACACTTTTGTGAAACTAAGAAAAAATGGACAAGATCTGTATACTAAAGTTTAAAAAGTGCTGATTAATAAAATCAAAAAGATCTGAAAGTGTCGGTAACACTCTCAGTCCACAATCAGAAGACTAAATACAACGGTTCTCTCCAAAATTATATATAGGTTTAATACAAAGCCAATAAAAATCTCAGCAGGAAATTTTGTAGATGGAGATGAGATTACACTAATATATATATATATATATATATATATATATATATATACACACATATACATATATATATGTATAAATCCAAAGACCTTGCTTAACCAAAACACAAGTTAAAATGTAGAATAAAAAAAAAGGAACACCACTTTATGCTAAAACTTACTATATAGCTAGAGTAATCAAGAATGTGTGGTACTGGAGGTGAGACAGACATATCAATCAATGGGACAGAATGAGAACCTCGAAGTAGACCTTGCAAAAGTGTGACTGATTATTCATGAACATGCAAAGGCAATTCAATTAAAGATAGACTGTTTAAAAATGATGCTGGATTTTTTTTTTTGGTGGAGCAAGATGGCAGAGGATAAGAGGTCATGCTCAACTTCTCCCACAAATACATTAAAAAACCACATCTACATTTAAAATGACTCACACAGAACATCAACTGAATGCTGGCAGAAGAACTTAAACCTCCAAAAAAAGACAAGAAACTCTTGACATATCTGGGTAGAACAAAAGAAAAAAAGAAGAGTGAAAGGTGTCAGGATGGGACTAGCATTCCCAAGAAGGAGCTGTGAAGGAGAAAAGGAACCCATACCCTGGGAAGCCACCTAACTGATGGAAAGATCACCTGAGTTGGAGGGACCTCAAAGTTGCCAGGAAAAGCACAGCAGGTGGACAGAGAACAGCAAAGCAGAGTGAGAGCCTCACAAATCATCTGAACCACCATCCTGGACACCATACACTAAGAAGTTTGGGTGCAGGATGGGTGCTGAGACTTAGGGTATGAAGGCCAGCCCCAGGGAGAGAGGACTGGGGCTGGCTGTGTGGGGACAGCCTGAGGGGCTAAGGGTCAGTGGGTCACCAGCTGGGGAGAGGCACATCACAGGCTGAGGAGGGGAATGCCATAGAAAAGGGAACCTGGGAGAAGGTCTGGACCAACAGAAAAGGCAAGGTGCCATTGCTGGGGAGGGCAAGGGGAGGAGGGGTGGGCTGCCATAGGAACTCCCTGTAAGAGTGTACATGTGCCTGCAGGCTCACAGTGGGTGTGGTGGCTATGGTGCTGGCTGTGGGTGGCAAGTACCCTCTTGCTGGTTTAGGGGAGACTGGGCACTTCTTGTGCAGGCTACTGGTCGCCAGGCACCTCTTGCGTGGGATAAAGGCATCAGGGGGCTAAGTACGATGTGTTGCCTTTTGAATGATCTACAGGTGTCAGGGAGAGACCACAGAGGTCATTTCAGAGGCCAGAGGGAGGATGGCTTTCCATAACTGGGGGCCTGTGAGTGGGCTCCAACTGTGACACCAGTCACCTCAGGGGTTGTCAAAAAGAAAAAAGAGAAGGCACTTCAGCCAAGCACCATACACTGTTGCTCTCACTTTCCTGGGACCACTCTGACCCTGCAGCTGACACTGCCAAATTCTCTGGGCAGCACCAAGACACTTGTTCACTGTCCCTTCCCAAGACCCTACAACTAAGAGCAGATGGTGCAGCACCTCCTGTGTGGGCTACGTGGGACAGGATGCATCTTGCATGGTCTACAGTTGGCAAGGGCAAAGCATCACAGTTACCTCTGGCTCCAAAGGTGGGAGTGGCCTGCCTCAAACAGGGTTCCATAAACAGACACCACGTGCAGCTGCATTCACCTCAAGAAAACCACAGAGGAGGGCATTGTAACCTAATAAATCCTCTTGGGTAAGTGAGATGGGTTGTTTCATGTATGGTATACAGGTGGTGGGGGCAATCAACCACAGTTATCACTGACTCTAGAGATGATCATGGCTGCCCCAACTAGGCATCCCTGAACAGGCACCACCGCCTGTGGTTCCTTCACCTCAGGGGGGAATTGCAATTGAACACAAGCTCTTGTTGTTCTCACTCCCCTGGGAACACATGCACCCTGCTGCTGCTCCTGCCAAATGTTCCGGTCAACTTATAGATCTGGCTAGAGCTCATTACCACTTTCTAGGACCCTGCAACAAGGAGTAGCCTGTGCCACCTTCCTGCAGGTCCTTGCTGCTATTGAAAGCCCAACAACTAGGCACTGACTGCTGGCCCTACCTATTGCCTCCTTCTCCCTGGAAACACACTGAGCATCCTGGGAATAACAGCCTGCTCACACCAAAGAAAGAGACAGCAAAGTTTCAAACTCCCACACCAAAAATAAATAGCAATCCCCCCAAAAAAATACAAAGGGGTATACTTGTATAGAAGTATCCTTACAAGACTATAGTTTGTGTTCACTAAACTCACAGAAAAAGAAAAACACAAGCAAGATGAAGAAGCTCAGAAACTGTTCTCAGTTAAAGGAACAGGAGAGTTCACCTAAAGCAGCCAACAATGAAGCAGACCTCTGCAGTCTGACAGACATTGAGTTCAAAAGGGAGATAGTGAAAATACTGAAGGAATTAAGAGAGAATATGAACAGTAATGCAGATTCCTTTAGAAAGGAAATAGAAAATATGAGGAGGCAAGAAACTAGAAAATTCATTTGCAGATATGCAAGATGAGCTAAAGGCAATAAACACCAGAATGAATAATGCAGAGGAATGAATTAGTGATGTGGCAGATGGAATAATGGAAATCATGCAATCAGTATAGCAGACAGAAAACCAAATGAAAAAAAAATGAAAGCAATATAAGAGACCCATTGAATAATATAAAGCAGGCCAATCTATGCATAATAGGAATTCCAGGAGGAAAAGAAAAGGAAAAAGGCATTGAAAATATATTTGAAGAAATGATGGCTGAAAACTTTCTAAATCTAAAGGACACTGATATCAAAATACAGGAAGCACAGAGGGCCCCAAACAAGGTGAACCCAAACAGGCCCACACCAAGATATACTGTAATAAAAATGGCCAAAGTGAAAGAAAAAGAGAGTATTCTAAAGGCAGCAAGAGAAAAAGCAAAGTATTAATTATAAGGGAACCCCAGTAAGTCCATCAGCTGATTTTTCTACAGAAGCACTACAGGCCAGGAGGGGGAAGCGCCCAACAGCCACCTCCACCACTGCAGCTACAGCCCCTGATGTCGTCACAGTAATCACAGCCGAGGCAGCACCTGCACCTTTTCCAGCTGCAGCATTAGCACGGCTGAGCCAAGTATGGAGTCTGCCAACTACAATCACTGTTATGTGGGCTGCCTAAGAAAATTGTGTGGTGTTTAAAAGTTGGGACACATTGAGATGGGATTAAGATGGTGGAATAGGACTGGAGCTAAACTTCTCTCCTAAAAACAACAAAATTCACAACTAAAGACTGAGCACTCTTCACTAAAATGGACCGGAAACCTTAAAAAAGATATCCTACTCCAGAAGAAAAAGAGGAGGACACATCAAGAGGGAGGAGGGGCGATTTCAAAATATAAACAACCCCATACCTCCTGGGTGGGAAGCTCCACAGACTGGAAACTAACTGGTTCACAGAGACTCATCTACAGGAGTGAGAGTTCTGAGCCACACATCAAACTCTCACATGTGGGGATCTGGCACTGGGAGAAAGAGCCCGGGAGCAACTGGCATTGAAGGCCAGTGGGGCGTGTGTGCAAGAGCTCCAAGGGACTGGGGGAAATGGAGACCCCTTTCTTAAAAGGCACACACAGACTTTCACATGCACTGAGTCCCAGGGCAAATCAAAGTCTCCAAGGGAATCTGGGTCAAACCTGACCACAGTTCTTGGAGGACATCTTGGGAAAACAGGGGTGAACATGGCTTATTGTGAGGGAAGAACATTGAAAGCGAACTTCTTGGAAATATTCAACAGCAGTGACTTTCTCTGGAGGTGGCCATTTTGGGAAAATCTGGCCTCACCCTTCAGCCAGCTGCTGAAAAGCCCCAGGGCAAACAACAATCCAGGTGGGATCTCAGCTGCAACCCTCAGTAAACAAGCTTCCTAAAGAGCCCTCAGGCACACAGCTGCCTCTAATCCCATCCAAAGACTAAGCCCCACCCATCAGAGGGAGTAAAATTGGCTCCTCCTACCAGGGGGAAGGCATTAGCCCCTCCCATCAGGAAGCCTACACCAAGCCCCCATACTGACTTAAGCCACAGGGGGGCAGACATCACCAGTAAGAGAGGCTGCAACTCTATTATCTATAAAAAGGTCACCACACCAAAAATCTATAAAAATGAAAAGACAGAGGACTATAACTCAGACAAGGGAGAAAGGAAAATCCCCAGAAAATCAGCTAAGCGAGGAGGAGATTCTCAGACTCCAGGAAAAAGACTTGAGACTGTTGATCCTGAAGATGATGCAAGACATTGGAAATAAACTGGAGGCAAAGATGGATAACTTACTGGAAACACTGACCAAAGAGATACAAGATATAAAACTTAAACAAGAAGAGATGCAAAATACAATAACTGAAATAAAAAATTCACTAGAAGCAGCTAACAGCAGAATACAGAATTCAGAAAAATGAATAAGCGAGGTGGAGGACAGATTAGTGGAAATTATGGATGCAGACCAGAAAAGATAAAAAATATTGAAAACAAATGAAGAGAGTCTCAGAGAACTCTGGGACAATGTGAACTGCAACAACATCCATATTATAGGTGTGCCAGAAGGAGAAGAGTGAGAGAAAGAGACAGAAAAAATATTCCAAGAGATAATAGCTGAAGACTTCCCTAACATGGGGAAGGAACCACTCACTCAAATCCAGGAAGCACAATGAGTACCATATAAAATAAACCCGAGGAGGAACACCCTGAGACACATACTAATCAAACTGACCAAAATTAAAGACAAAGAGAAAATCTTGAAAGCAGCTAGGGAAAAGAAACAACTAACATACAGGGGAACCCCAATAAGGTTATTGGCAGATTTAACAGAAACTCTACAGGCCAGAAGGGAGTGGCATGATATACTTAACGTGATGAAAGGAAAAAAACCTCCAACCAAGATTACTCTACCCAGCAAAGCTCTCCTTCAGATTGGAAGGAGAAAGCAACACCTTCACAGATAAGCAAAAGTTGAGAGAATTCAGCAACACTAAACCAGCCTTACAACAAATACTATAGGAACTTCTCTAGGCAGAAAAGAACAAGAGAAGAAGGAAAGGAAAAAGAGCAGCAAAAACAAATCCAAAGTAATTAATAAAATGGCAATATGAACATACATATCAATAATTACCTTAAATGTGAATGAACTGAAGTCTCCAACCAAAAGACATAGACTGGCTGAATGGATACAAAAACAAGACCCATATATATGCTGTCTTCAAGAGACTTCTAGGGACACATACAAATTGAAAGTGAGAGGATGGAAGAAAATATTTCATGCAAATGGGGATAAAAAGAAAGCTGGAGAAGCAATACTCATATCAGGCAAAATAGACCTTAAAATGAAGAATATTTTCAGGGACAAAGAAGGACATTACATAATGATCAAAGGATCACTCCAAGAAGATGATATAACAATTTTAAATATCTACACACCCAACACAGGTTCACCACAATATATAAGGCAACTGCTAACAATCTTAAAAGGAGAAATTGACAATAACATAATCATAGTGGGGGACATTAACACTGCACTTACAGCAATGGACAGATCAACGAGACAGAAAATCAATAAGGAAACACAGGCCCTGAATGAAGCATTAAATCAGATGGACTTAATATTTATAGGACATTCAATCCAAAAGCAATAGAATACACATTCTTCTCAAGTGCACATGGAACATTCTCTAAGATTGATCATATCCTGGGCTAAAATTCAAGCCTCAGTAACTTTAGGAAAATTGAAATCATATCAAGCATCTTTTCCACCACAACGCTCTAAGACTGAAAATCAACAACAAGAAGAAAAAAACTGCAAAAAACATGAACACGAGACACTAAACAACATGCTACTAAACAAGTGATGGATCACTGACGAAATCAAAGAGGAATTAAAAAAGAAAAAAAACCTAGAAGCAAATGACAACAAAGATAGGACACTCCAAAACCTATGGGATGCAGCAAAAGCTGTTCTAAGAGGAAAGTTTATAGCAATACAAGCCCACCTCAGGAAACAAGAAAAAGCTCAAAAAAAAAACAAGCTAACTTTACATCTAAAGCAGCTCGAGAGAGAAGAACAGACAAAACCTATACTTAGCAGAAGGAAATAAATCATCAAGATCAGAGAAGAAATGAATGAAATGGAAACAAAAAAACAAACACCATAGAAAAGATCAGTGAAACGAAAAGCTGGTTCTTTGACAAGATCAACAAAATTGATAAACCCCTAGCCAGGCTTATCAAGGAAAAAAGAGAGAGGACTCAAATCAATCAAATTAGAAATGAAAATTGAGAAGTAACAACGGGCACCACAGAAATGCAAAGGACCATAAGAGACTACTAGATGCAACTACACACCAATAAAATGGAAAACCTAGAAGAAATGGACAAATTCTTAGAAAAGTACAATCTCCCAAGACTAAACCAAGATGAAATAGAAAAGATGAATGGACCCATCACAAGAACTGAAATTGAAACTGTGATTGAAAAACACACAAACAAACTTCCAACAAACAAAGGACCAGGACCAGATGGCTTCACAGGCGAATTCTATCACACATTTGGAGAAGAGCTAACACCTCTCCTTCTGAAACTATTTCAAAAAATGACAGAGGAAGGGACACTACCAAACTTATTCTATGAGGCCACCATCACCCTCATACCAAAACCAGACAAAGATACCACAGCAAAAGAAAACTACAGGCCAATTTCACTGATGAACATTGATGCAAAAATCCTCACCAAAATACTAGTAAACTGCATCCAACAATACATCACCAGGATTGCACATCATGATCAAGTGGGATTTATCCAAGGGATACAAGGGTACTTCAATATCTGCAAATCCATCAGTATTATACACCACATTAACAAACTGAAGAATAAAAACCATATGATCCTCTCAATATATGCGGAAAAGGCCTTTGACAAAATCCAACACCCATTTCTGATAAAAACCCTTCAGAAAGTGGGCATAGTGGGAACCTACCTCAACATGACAAAAGCTATATAGGACAAACCCAGAGCGAACATCATTCTCAATGGTGAAAAGCTGAAAGAATTCCCACTGAGATCAGGAACAAGACAAGGATGTCCGCTTTCGCCACTACTCTTCAACATAGTTTTGGAAGTCCTAGCCACAGCAATCAGAGAAGAAAAAGAAATAAAAGGAACCCAAATTGGAAAGGAAGAAGTAAAACTACCCCTATTTGCAGATGACATGATACCATACCTCGAGAATCCTAAAGACCCTACCAGAAAACTGTTATAGCTCATCCACGAATTTGGCAAAGTCACAGGATACAAAATTAATACACAGAAATTGACAGCATTTCTATACATTAACAATGAAAGAGCAGAAAGAGAAATTCAGGAAGCAATCTCATTTACCATCACATCCAAAAGAATAAAATACCTATGAGTAAGCCTACCTGAAGAGACAAAAGACCTGTACTCTGAAAACTATAAGATGCTGATGAAATAAATCAAAGATGACACAAATAGATAGAAAGACATAAAATGCTCTTGGATTGGAAGGGTCAATATTATCAAAATGACCATAGTACCCAAGGCAATCTATAGATTCAATGCAATCCCTATCAAATTACCGAGGACATTCTTCACAGAACTCAAACAAAATATTTTAAAGTTTGCTTGGAAGCACAGAAGACCCAGAATAGCCAAACACATCCTGAAAAAGAAAAAATGGAGCTGGAGGAATCAGGCTCCCAGACTTCAGACTATACTACAAAGCAACAATCATCAAAACCATATGGTACTGGCACAAGGACAGACATATAGAGCAGTGGAATAGGATAGAAAGCCCAGAATTCAACCCATGCACCTACAGCCAACTCATCTATGACAAAGGAGGCAAGGATATACAATGGAGAAAGGAAAGCTTGTTCAATAAGTGGTGCTGGGAAAACTGGACAGCCACATGGAAAAGAATGATATTAGAACACTCCCTAATACCATACACAAAAATAAACTCCAAATGGATTAAAGACCTAGATATAAGACCAGACACTATAAAACTCCTAGAGGAAAACATAGGCCAAACACTCTCTGACATAAATGTCAGCAACATCTTCTCAGATCCACCTCTCAGAGTATTGACAATAAAAACAGACATAAACAAATGGGACCTAGTCAAACTTCAAAGTTTCTGTACAGCAAAGGAAACCCTAAGCAACACAAAAAGACAACCCATTGAATGGGAGAAAATCTTTGCAAGTGAGTCAACTGCCAAGGGATTAATCTCCAAAATTTATAAATGACTTCTGCAGCTCCATACCAAAAAAACAAAAAACCCCATCCAAAAATGGGCAGAAGATCTAAACAGACAGTTCTCTGAAGAAGACATACAGGTTGCCAAGAAACATGAAAAGATGTTCAACATCACTCATGATTAGAGAAATGCAAATCAAAATGATGCTGAGGTATCACCTTACACCAGCCAGAATGGCCATCATCAAAAAGTCTACAAACAATAAGTGCTGGAGAGGGTGTGGACAAGAAGGAACCCTAGTACACCGTTAGTGGGATTGTAAATTGGTGCAACCACCATGGAAAGCAGTATAGAGATTCATCAGAAAACTAAAAATAGAATGACCACTTGATCCAGCAATCCCACTCCTGGGCACCTATCCAGAGAAAACCATGACTCGCAAAGACGCATGTACTGTGATGTTCATTTAAGCATTGTCTTCAATAGCCAAGACATGGAAACATCCTAAATGTCCACTGACAGAGGAGTGGACAAAGAAGATGTGGTGAATATACACAATGGAATATTACTCAGCCATTAAAATGAATGAAATACCAGCATTTTTAGCAACATGGATGGACCTAGAAACTATCATGCTAAGTGAAGTCAGCTATACAATGAGACACCAACATCAAATGCTTTCACTGACATGTGGAATCTGAAGAAAAGACAGACTGAACTTCTTTGCAGAACAGATGCTGACTCACAGACATTGAAAAACTTATGGTTTCTGGAGGAGACAGTTTGGGGGGTGGGGGGATGTGCTTGGGTTGTGGGATGGAAATCCTGTGAAATTGGACTGTTATGATCATTATACAACTACAGATGTGATAAATTCATTTGAGTAATAAAAAAAGAAAAAGAAAATTTAAAAAAATCAATGGCATTTCTATATACTAAAAATGAAAGATCAGAAAGAGAAATTAGGGAAGCAATCCTGTTTACCTTTGCATCAAATAAATAATATACTCAGGAATAAACATACCAAAAGAGACAAAAAACCTGTACTCTGAAAACTGTAAGATGCTGATTAAAGAAATCAAAGACAACACAAACCAATGAAAAGACACACCATGCTCTTGGATTGGAAGAGTCAATATTATCAAAATGACTATACTGCCCAAGGCAATCTACAGATTCAATGCAATCCCTATCAAATTACCAAGGACATTTTTCACAGAACTCAAACAAAATATTTTAAAGTTTGGATGCACAAAATCCCAGAATAGCCACAGACATCCTGATAAAAGAAAAATGAATTTGGAGGAAACAAGCTCCCTCTCTTCAGACTATACGACAAAGCTACAGTCATCAAAACTGTGTTGTTACCACAGAAATTAACACAACATTTTCAATCAACTATACTTCAATAAAATACGTAAAAACAACTATGGTACTGGCACAAAAACAGAAACGTAGATCAGTGGAACAGGATAGAAAGCCCAGAGTTAAACCCATGCACATATAGCCAACCAATCTCTGACAAAGGAGGAAAGAATATACAATGGAGAAAAGACAGCATGTTCAATATGTGGTGCTGGGTAAACAGGACAGCCACATTTAAAAGAATGAAATTAGAACACTTCATAACACCATACACAAAGAAACCTCAAAATGGATTAATGACCTAGATATAAGACCAGATACTCTATAACTCTTAGAGGAAAACAAAGGCCAAACTCTCTCCCACAAAAACAACAGCAACATCTTCTCAGATCCACCTCTTAGAGTAATGACAATAAAAACAAAAATAAACAAATGATACTTAATAAAACTTAAATGTTTGTGCACAGCAAAGAAAACCCTAAACTAAAATGAAAAGACAACACACAGAATGGGCAAAAATATTTGTAAGTGAAGTGACTGATAAATGATTAATCTCCAAAAGTTATAAACACCTTCTGCAGCTCCATACCAAAAAAACAAACAACCCCATCAAAAAATGGGCAGAAGATCTAAACAGACAATTATCCAAAGGAGACAGGCAGATGGCCAAAAAGAAAAAAAACACATGAAAAAATATTCAATGTCACTAATCATTAGAGAAATGCAAATCAAAACTACTATGAGGTACCACCTTATGCCATCCAAAATGGCCATCACAAAAATGGCTACTAACAATAAGTGCTGGAGAGGGTGTGGAGAAAAAGGTACCCTATTACTCTGTTGGTGGTAATGTAAATTGGTACAACCTATGTGGAAAAAAGTATAGAGATTCCTCAGAAAACTAAACATAGAATCACAATTTGATCAAGCTCTCCCACTCCTGGACATATATCCAGAGAAAACCATGATGTGAAAAGACACACATACTCCAATGCTCATTGCAGCACTATTTGCAATAGCCAAGACATGGAAACAACCTAAGTGTCCATCGACAGAAGAGTGGATAAAGAAGAAGTGGTACATATACACAATGGGATATTACTCAGCCATTAAAAGGAAGAAATAGTGAATTTGCAGCAACATCTATGGACCTAGAATTTATCATGCTAAGTGAAGTCAGTCAGACAATGAGACACCAACATCAAATGCTATCACTTACATGTGGAATCTAAGAAAAGGGCACAAAGAGCTTCTTTGCAGAACAGATACTGACTCACAGATTTTGAAAACCTATAGTTTCCAGATGAGACAGTTTGGGGAGTGGGGATATGCCCTGAGGGTTTGGATGGAAACACTATAAAATTTGGTTGTGATGATTGTTGTACAACTATAAACATAATAATATTCATTGTAATTTACACAAATAAAAACATTGTAAAATTAAAGTTTAATGTTCTTAATTTACAGAAAAAAATAGTGGATCAGAGAGTTAAATTATTAGATCATATGATGTGTGAGTCATCTTTGAACCTAAATACCTAAATACCTGAATACTCTTACTCTACATCCTGTGATTCACAGGATTGTTTCTGCTAATACTTTATTATGATTTGGTATACTAAAATACTTTTTATTATATGTCATATGAAGCGATAATGTCTTAGATTAACAATTATTGAGTAATTAAATGCATGTGCTTTTCAAAAGCACACAGTAAAATATATCTGTAAAATAATGTTGCCATTAGAAACGTGGCTTTCCAATTAGTTCCTTGAAACTACACTCCTCTTTGAAAACTTAAGAGAGTATAAGGAATATATACACACACACACATATATATATATGCAGGAATCATTACTCCACAGGAGACCTAAGAAGAATTACTCAAATAAATAAATAAATGAATAACTTATAAGACTGTTGTGAATTAATTTTGGTTCTTTTCATAAATGAAGTCTGCTTCTAAAATAAAAATGAATACAAATGTGGATTTATGTCATAGATGTGTTTTTAGTTTCCTCTTTTTACAGAAATATCCAGCTCCCACTTCATGGCTACCATATTTTGTATTGAAGAAATCAGTGGACTTTGGATATAGCAACATTCAGCATATTGCTGTTATGAACACATGATGAAGACTAAGAAGACTATCTTCAGAATCAGGAGATATGAGCTTTATTTAACAATATGCCATCATTTTCTTTTTTAACCTTAAATAACATGCCCTATGTCTACAAGCAATTTACTTATGTAAATTGGAAGTTGTATACAAGTGCTGTGATTCTTCCCAAACCAATGTGTTTATTTCCATAAATAATGTTCTATTTGCTTTTACTTCAATTATAAGTAAAATTGGAAGAGTTCTTGGATCACATTCCACATCTCATTCTTGGTGAACAATTTAGGACTTGTCCTTACAAGACAAAACAATTTTGGAATGGGTTAGTACAATGGGAGCTCTGCAATTGAGCCTTTTGTTATTTGAGACTATTTCTGAATTGATTAAATTGTGTGAAACTGTTCATAAAAAATATAGCAGATACTGGCTTTTGTTAATTTGTCTCTGAAACTATCAAATATCAAATCATATGTCAATTAGTTTCTGATCAACTGTGATAAGATCCATATAAAATTTCTCCTGCTTTCATTCTGGATTACCCTTCAAGTTTGAGATAGTGTATTGCTGTCACTATAGGGTTTAAAGCCATTCTGTCCTTGGATTTATATTATGAAAATAGTTTATTTCTGGTATTGCTCCAGGATCTCCCCTTTAAAAAATTGTTTTCAGGGACAACTGTCACTGACTTAGATCTAAACTTTACTCATTTTCCATTCCAAGCTTGGGGTTAGGGCCAGACTACATGGGTATAAGGGTTCTAAAATAACCACTGAATCCAGCATGGTAGCTATTTAAGTAGAGACTGGATCATCCCTTAATGAATGGATTTCAATCTTTCATGAGGTTGGGAATGATGACTTTTTCAGTACATGCCAAGTCTCTGGATTCTGGCTTTCATTCCAGTGTTGAGAGACAAGTTCATGATATTTCCAGGGTGACAGTTAAATCTGCATTCCTTATAATTTAATAGATAACCTTAAATCCTCATTCAAACTGTGTCTGATGTCTACTATCACAAATATTACTTCAGTACTGTAATATCAGAGTGTTTGATCATACTAGGTGTAGTCCTGTGGCTTCAGCTTTCTTAGACTATTTTCCTTCATGACACATGCTGCTCACAATGACCACATTTTCTTATCATAGTATGTTGCCCTCATGTAGACCTAAGAAAAATTTCAAAATTAAAGATGAATAGAATAAAAGTTATCCTCTGCCTTTCAGTTATGTGAAATAATTGGGTGGTTTTCATGATGTGCTAATGGTGGTGAAATACCCCTGAGGTCCAACTAGGCACAGTTAGAAACTTCAAGGAATTTGGCTACAAACAGAATATGTGGTAGCACTTTTAAGACTCAAGAAAAAGGCCTTATGCAAAGCTACTATTTATAAATCAACAAAGACACTTATTGTAGCTGAGTTAGTTGGCAGTTTTAATCTTACAACTTCTATCTTGGTGAACTAACAGCAGTTGGGGGCCCTTTCTATGGTGCTGTGTAAGAAAAATACATCGGTGAGGTTGTTTTTTTTTTTTTCCCAAGAAAATCATACATAGACTCTTGGGTTTAAATGGACCTTACACATTCATAAAATCACTTCTCATCCTCACCAACCTGAGATGTAAAAACCTTATCTGGCATGCAGAGGATGAAGAAAGATATATTCAAGTACAATACTATGAATTTAGAAGTAAAAATATTTAAAATATTTTCCTGTGATCTGTATTAAAATTTTAAAAATAATTAAATTATAATTAAATTAGAAAAATTATACAATTGAAATTTGCATCCAAATTTTCTCCATTTTATATTACAAATTAAGAATGTTCCTAGATGTTGCACAATTTTTAAAAACAGTTCTGTTAAAAAGTAACTTAATCCAAGAGATGCAGTGTATTTAATGATTCCATTTCTCCAATTTTGAACATTTCATGTCATTTCTACATTTTCCACCACTCAATAATTTCATTGACATATATGTAAATAATGATCTTTCTCCTTTAAAAATAGTTTCCTTTAGGGTTTATACCTAGAAAGAGTATTGTGGAGACAAAGAAAAAAAGAAGCTCTGATTTTAATGTCTTCATAGTTATTTCTAAATCACTTTCAGTAATCATATCTAATTCTTATTTTATTAACACTATACTTGTCTCTGAATTGCTGCGGAATCTGACTCAGAATAAAGGAACATGATTAAGGTGCTGCATTTTGTTTCTAAGTATGTATACAATTTTTATCTTAGAAAATTAAAAAAAATATATCTTTACTCAATTATCTTTGAAAGGAAAAAAGCATGATTTTCACAGGAATACATTTTATTATATTCATATTTTTCCCTTTTTGGGGAAATTTATGTCCCCCAAATTTCTCAATCTATTAGTAACACAGTAGCCTGTGATCAAGTATGATGGAGAAATGATTCTATGGAAAGATGGGAGGAAAAGGCACAAAGGCACACAGCAGAAATATAAAAGTTTAAGTAGGTAACTCATATCATGTGTGGATGACCTGCTGCTATTTGGGAGTGAAATTTCAGGTAGTAAGGGCATGGAGGATATTCATGAATTTGTGTGAACAAATATACATTCATATACATAGGGCCCAATAAATATTTGTATAATGAGTGAACTTATAGTAGGTATTTATAGCTAGTAAAAGGCTTTATATGAGTTTCTGCATACAGGTATATATGTATATATGCTAAGTACATTATCTATCTTACACAGTAGACTATTTCTTATTGCTTTTCATATTAAATTTGTATTTGCAGAACTTTGAAAGTAAGGATTTATTTTGCTTGATGTATCCTTGCAAATGGAATACCTATGCAAGAGGGTTTTTTTGTTCTTTTTTTTCTGTTTAACCAAAACAATAGAAGTGGAAAGTTTACTGAATATGACTGTTTTAAGTTGTATGTAGCACAGAATTTTAAAAAATAAACATTGATAAATAAATACTATAATATCTTGAGAGAAAAACAACCCAGTAATCCTCTCTTACCTAGAGCAATTAGTGTTTTCACACTTACCCTATCAAATGTTTCATGAAAAAAAAAAGAGAAAAACCTGGAATGCCACTTGATTTCAAATATTTATTTATATTTTTCATAAAGTACAAAGTAATGATAAGCAGAGTAGAAGCATGAAGACACTTGAATTCCTCCTAGGTTTATGGTCTGGAGAAGCATGCATGTTCTCACCAAAGGAGAATGGCAATTCATATGCATTCACTTAACATCTAACAGGTTCCAGACACTGTAGACAATATGCCAGGCACTATGGTAAGTGAGGAAACAGCTGAATAGCATGTGCATTTTGGTAGGTACCAGGGAGGTTGTTGCCAACAAAATATATATCTCCCTAAACTGGCTGTTTACAGCAGATATATATTGGGAGTGTCTTTCCACATTTTAGAACTGAGGATTCAGTTGTAAATTCTCATGGAAGAGAGAATAGCTTTTAACCATAAGAGGGACCTCTCAGCTTACAAGATATTATGAGAATTATAAAGAATAAGTTCACAAACACAGAGGAGGGCCCAGAACCATGAGGCACAGATGACTTTCAGAGTCACTTGGAGTTGGAACTAAGAGGAAATTCCAGATGTCTCTTTATAGCACAGTATTCTCAGTAAACTGTACATCCTATGTTGGCCTGTAGATGTTTCACAGGTGACAGGTACTAGGTGTCTGAAGAGATGTAAAACATCATGGAGACAGAAAGAATTGAAATGAGTATTGGGGAAAGACTACCAAGAATATGCTCCTCACTAACAGTGACTAATTTATTTATTAAAAAAATTGAGAGTGAAATTGTTTACTGACAAATAGCTATAATCCTTTATTCGTTGTAGATAATTCAGGCCTCAGGAAGGTGTACCTTTGCTGTATGGATCTCCCCATGCCTCTCAACAATGTGACCAAATTTGTCCTCTTGGGATTCACAGAGAATCCACATTTGCAGAAAATACTTTTCATGATTTTTTTGTTCATTTTCCTATTTACCTTGCTGGCCAATTCGTTCATTGTCATTACCATCTCCCTCAGCCCCACATGTTCAACTCCCATTTATTTCCTTCTCAGTTACTTGGCCTTCATAGATGCTGCTTTCTCCTCTGTCACTACCCCCAAAATTACCATTGACCTGCTGTATCAGAGGAGAGCCATTTCCTGGGGTGGCTGCATGACTCAGCTCTTTTTGGAACACTTCCTCACAGCATCAGAGACCATTGTCCTCATTGCCATGGCTTATGATCACTATGTGGCCATCTGTAAGCCTCTGCACTACACAACCATCATGTGACATGGTCTCTGCCAGCTCCTGATGGTGGTGGCCTGGATTGGGGACCCTGCACTCCACCCCTTCAGATGCTTTTCACACATGACTTGACCTTCTGTGGTCCCAAAGTCATTGACCCTTTCATGTGTGATATCTTCTCAATGTTGGAATTTGCCTGCAGCAACACCAATAGGTTTGGGATAGTGGTGGCTACTAACAGTGGGGACATGTGCTTGCTTATTTTTTTTCATGCTAATCATCTCCATATAGTCATCCTGAACTCCCTGAAATCCCTTGGCTCTGAAGGAAGACACAAAGCCCTCTCTACCTGTGACTCCCACTTTGAAGTGGTGGTAGTCTATTTTATTCCTTGTATCTTCACCTATATATGTCCCATGGCCACTTACCGTACAGACAAATTGGTGACTGTGTTCTTTGCAATCCTCACTCCCATGTTAAACCCTATAGTTTACACAGTGAGAAACACAGAGGTGAAAAATGCCATGAGGAGTTTGTTGAAGAGGGGAGTGACTTAAGATGCTCACTATACTAAGAAGGTGAGGTTTTAGATACATAGGGAGGATTATACCTATTGTAAATAATGAAGGAATACTAGGAAATTTGCAGATTAGTGACAGAAAAAAACCTAGCCTATCTTTTTTATTTAATAGTGGCTATGCATTTATTAGGCATTTTGATAATTTTTTAATGTACTTTACCAAGGCTTTAATGTTCATGTTCATAGCTCCTGAAGAGACAATGGAAGGAACAACTATAAAACCCCAGTTTTATGATTGTAGAGTATGTTTTTCTTAGACTTACTGATACTTTACTAAATTCTTCATATTTGCTTCTTGGATGGAATTGACTTTTCCATAGAATCTTCTTCTCAGACCTAAATATACTTAGCCTGTTTTAAAGCAAATAAAGGATAGAAAATCTTAAGTAAGCACATAGAAAAGGGAAAGTTGTATGAAGGTATCATAGCTGAGTTTTTTATGTGTAATATGAATTTACCAAAAAAAGGGGAGGGGGAATTTAAAAAGAAGATAAGAAGTCATAATCTAATTCTTTTCTTGGCCCCAAAATAAACCAGAATATTTCAAATTACTCTTAATTTTCTCTCTTTCCTTAAAAACCCTTACGTCTCACAGCTTTTCTTGAATATATAGGAAATGTTTTCATTTGCCATACTAACACATGAAGAATCATTGAAGTATGGGTAAACACCTTCTATGAAATTTCAACAAAATTGTATGTGACTAGGTTCCAAAGCTATTGTTCTGTATGTTTGTTATGTATTTACATAAAGTATATGCCTTACCATCAGTGCAATACTTCAGTTCAATTATCTATGTACTAAACTGATGTTTCTATTATCACTATAACCATTTTACAGAAAAGAATTTGAAGCCAAGAGGGTTTAACTAATTCACTTGCCACATATCTCCTGTGCTTTTCCCATAAAATATGTCAGGAAAATTAGAATGTAGCTTGCTTTTAAATGTTTCAACCACAAACTTACAATGCATGTCTTTAAAACTTGGTCTTACTTTCTTTCATATGAAACATGGTTGTCTGTGTTATGTTTATGTCAAGGAATAAGAAAATAACCTGTGGTCTTAATGATCCACTTTGTCACTTAAGAACAATCATGCTGTACCCTTCTTTCAAAATTAGCAATGTACTTCAGCAATACTGTTTTTTTTTTTTCTGGAATTTCAAATTATGCCACTTCACACTTGCAAAAGAACAACACTAGTATGGTAACAGATTTTTTTGATAAATGCAAAAATTCCCTTTAGATTTCTTTCACATTAATGAAAAAAGCACTAATGTTGGTCTTCACAAAACTGAAGTAGCTAAGGTGAACTTTCAGAAAGTGGGGAATAGGATTACATGCAAGTCTCCTCTAGGCATATGGAGAATATCAGGTCCTCCTGCCTTATTGCCTAACTCTTTATAGATCAAAGCTTCTCTGGTGCAACTCTCCAACTCATGTTACTTTTCACAAATATCACTCCCTCCAACTCATTGGTACACCAGAGCTCTTTCCACCATAATTTAACCAGTCATCAATGCCTAAGAATGGTATTAATGTGACTATATTCACTAAGATGTGCCTGTCTGTCCTTAAGGAGGCAAGAATATACCATGGAGAAAAGAGTGCCTGTTTAATAAGCAGTGTTGGGTCAATTGGACAGCTCCAAATATGAAAGTAGAACATTCTCTAATATCATATACAAAAATAAACTCAAAGTGGATTAAAGACCTAAATGTAATACTGGACACTATAAAACTCTTAGAGTAAAACATACGCAGAATCCTTTATGACTTAAATAGTGGCAATATTTTTTTTAACCCACCTCCTAGATTAATATAAAAAATAAACAAACAAGGAACCTAATTAAACTTAGAAGCTTTTGAACAGCAAAGGAAATGTTTAATAAAAAAGAAAAGTCAACCTCACATTCTCCGTGAATGGGAGAATATCTTTGTAAAAGATACCATGAGGGATTAATTTCCAAAATATACAAATAGCACATACAGCTTAAATGAAGAAAAAAAAAAGTAAAAATAGGCCAAAGATCCAAATAGGCATTTCTTCAAAGCAGATGATCAGATAGATACACGAAAAATGCCAATATCACAAATTGTTAGAAACATTCAAATCCCAACAACTCTAAGGAACCGCTTTTACAAGCCAGAATGACCATCATCAAAAAGTCTACAAAAAATGCTGGAGAGGTTTCTGACAAATGGGAACCCTCTTACACTGTTGGCATGAATGTAAATTGGCCCAACCACTATGGAAATCAGTATGGAGGTTCCTTGATAAACTAAATATAGAAATGACATATGACCCAGTGCTCTAACTCCTGGGAACATACCCAGAGAAAACCACAATTCAAAAAGATACATGTACCCCTATATTAACTGCAGCACCACTGCAAATAACTACAACATGGAACTAACTTAATGTCCATTAAAAAAATAATAATAAGGTCATTCATAGCAGCACTGATGGACCTTGACATTTTTTGGTCCTAATTGAAGTAAATCAGACAAAGACAAATGTAATATGATATCGCTTATATTTACAATGCAATAAAAATAAGACAAAAGAACTTATTTGTAAAACAGAAACCAGCTCACAGATTTTGAAATCAAACATGGCTAATCTTTGGGTAACTGTGACAGGGCATAAATTAGGAGGATGGGAATAACATATATGCACTACTATATATAAAATAGATAATTAACAAGACCTTACTATTTAGCACAGGGAAATCTACTCAATTATATAAAATAATCTAAATGGGAAAAATGTATAGTTATATATCACTTTTCCATATACCCCAAATTAATACAACATTGTAAATCACTATTGTTCAACTAAAAAAACATGTTCACAGCTATTTCCAGAATGCCATCCACTTGGGCATCTATTCACACTTGTAAAATGATTTTTAATCCTTTTCTACTAACTGACTATTAATGAGCTTTAGTCATTCCATTTGATTGCTGATCTGTTCCATACTGATTTGGATTGTATGGCCATTTTAGTAATATTTATTCTTCCAATTAATGAACATGGGCTATCTTTCCATTTATTTGTGTCTTTAAATTCTTTCATCAATATTATGTATTTTTCAGTGTACAAAGGTTTTGACTCCTTGGGTTAAATTTATTCCTGATTATTTTTTATGCTACTGTAAATAGGATTATTATCTTAATTAATTTATGGGGAAGTTTATTGTTAATATAGGTAAGTGCAACTGATTTTGTATGATGATTTTATATCTTGCAACTTTTTAGATTATTTTTATTAGGTCTAAAAATTCAGCTTCCAATTTTGTGCATTTTCCATATATAAGATCATATTTTCTGTGCAGTCATTTAAATCTGGCTCTTGCTTTGCTATTTTTCAATATCCCCATCTCCCTTTTTGCTTATAATATTTCATAGTATTCCACAGAGACCCAGACTACACTTTTCACATCAAAACTTAGATAATCTGTAAACCATGAACTTCAAATATGCACTCATAACTTGACACTAGATGTTTGGGTGATATCACTGTTAAGAAAGATGCTGACATTATATGCCACTCATCACTTATTGATGAAATGCAGAATACTATGTAATAAAGAAGGCTGAATACAATGTTTTATTTGAAAGAGACATCATTCACAAAACTCTCTCTCTTTGAATCAAACTTGAAACAAAACATTGTCTGCCTCTTATATGATTGGAAGCATATGGTCAAATATTATTCTGTCTCCCTTATTTAGTCTGTATTCTGTAAACTGGATGGTCTGTAGGATTTATGACAGCTTATTTGACATTCATTTTATCTCAGAAATGATGATGGAAGAGACCCATATGGTTCCTCTCCTATCCATTTAGATACAAGATGGCAGCTTCACTCCATTAGAATAGTCAGACTTTTTACATGGTACTCAGGGATCCCAGTGGAAGAAAGCAGCAGATGTCAGGCCAGTTAAGGGTTAAGTCCAAAACTAGCTGTACTCCCATTTTCACCATCTTCTGTTGATCAAGGCACTCACATGGCTTGTTCAGAACTGAGGTAGTGTACAAAAAGATGAAAACATTTTGGGAAAAGGTCAAAGTCATATTGCAGGATAATCTGTGGGGTGGAAATATCATTGTACACAATTCTGGAAGATACAATTGTCCACATCTCCAATAGGGCATGCTTGACATTTTCTTCTGATTGAATTGAATCAATACACTTTAGAATTAATAGCATATTAACAATGTTGAATACTCTAATTCTTAAGCATGATAAAGATCTATTTATTTAGGTGTTTAAGATTTTATTTCTGAAAACATTTGTAGTTTTACTGCAGGAACCATTCTCATTTTTCCTGT